>NC_086449.1:209397146-209669646 GCF_028390025.1 Pseudophryne corroboree | reverse complement strand
GCCATTGTCATGTGGTGTCCCACAAGGTTCTATACTATCACCCATGCTTTTTGCAGTATACATGCTCCCGCTGGGTGAAATAATCAGGCCATGGCCTGGTCTACCACTGCTATGCAGATTATACACAACTGTACTTGTCCTTTGCTCCGGGCACTGATAACCCAATAGCAACCCTAAATGGCTGTCTAGCTGAGCTCCAGGAGTGGATGAGCGCCAGTTGGCTGCGACTGAACCCGGATAAAACAGAGGTCCTTATGATAGGACCTCAACATCAAAGGACAAGTCTACAGCATAGCCAACCAACTGGACTTACACTCAGGGATTCAGAATTACAAACCACTGATCGTGTGCGGAATATTGGCGTTCTCCTGGATGGTGGCTTGACACTTAAACATCAAATATCAGCCACAATCAAATCCTCATTCTTTCACCTGAGGAACGGAGCCAGAATCAAGCACTTAATTCCCTCAAAAAAAGTCATACATGCATTTGTATCATCTCGATTAGACTACTGTAATGCCCTCTACTTTGGAGTCCCAGCAAAAGAATTGCACCGCTTACAGCTGGTGCAAAACACAGCTGCCAGGCTGTTAACCAACCAGCCCCACTCTGGCCACATAACACCCATCCTCTACTCCCTTCACTGGCTGCCTGTAAGATGGCGAAACATCTTCAAGATTGACTTACTGAGTTTCAAAGAACTACATGACCAGGGCCCAAAGTACCTGAAGCAGCTTCTGACTCCATACTGCCGCACTTGATTACTGCGATCTGTAGATGAAGGACTTTTAGCTGTACCTAGAATCTCCCGTAATTCATCTGGGGGTCGAGCTTTTAGTCATGCGACTCCGACTCTATGGAACTCACTTCCCCGCACAGTGCGAGAGGCCCCAACTATAGAATCCTTCAAAAGTAGACTCAAGACTTTCCTGTTTACTCAAGCATTTCCATAATATTCCTTTAGTATCTTCATGTTTCTGTATTTTATGAAAAGCTTTTCTGCACTTTATTATTTTCTGTACTATATTATGCTATGTATCTGTTAAGCACCTTGAGGCCTATTGGAGAAAGAGCGCTATATAAATAAAATTATTATTAATTATTATTTAAAAATGGGGGAAAAAAGTATTCACTTTATCCGTTGTTTCTAAATATTAATAAATAGGCATGAGAATGGAAACAAATTGTATCCGTGCCACCATAACGAGCTGTACTTGCAGTCTGAAGCATTTGCAAGTGTTTTGTTTTCTTGAGGAAACCGCTTCATATTACTTTTGTTTACTTGCAAAAGAATATGAGGTCAATGAGGGGTCCTCCATCAATCTCTACACTACCAACTACAAATTCTAGTTATACCCGCCTGTGAAATGTGATCAGCGGGTCATAAGCCAACAGGTAACCAGTCTAATTCTGCTACCAAATAAGTGCATCTTCTTTCCTTGTAATGTGCTGCTATTCTCAAGACAGGAGGAAAATAACCAAGGCTGACCCCATCCACACTACAGCCTGGTGTAAGGTCACTTGCAGTTCAGTGTTGTGCGAGGGGGAGAGGAGGGGGATACAAATGGACAGTCTTCTAAAACGCCAGCTATTCCTCTTAATGCGAGACTAAAAGAACAATTCACTTACACAATATAGAATAAAGAAAGCACGTTGCATATAGCCACAGGCTTAAAGTGCCACAATCGGCAAACCTCCATAATTTAAAATTATATTATATATCAATAAAGGTCAAATAACAAAAATAAACATAAAACATAAAATTGCAATTTTGATTTTACATGAGATAATAGCAGAGAGAACCCTCTGCTTAAAGGCAACCTATCCCGTGGTCCTCTGTAGTAAAGTATAAAAATCACCCACAGTGCCTTGAGCTCTTTATACACCATGCTCAGTCCCGGGAAGTAGTGGAGCTGAGAGACAGACTGAGCCAGCCCAGGACTCTGCAAACACACCTCACCTTCTGGTTCCACATCGCCCCATCTACAGATGCGTCCACACACAAACCTTTTGGTCAAAATCACACCAATTAGCTCCATTTGGAGCTCTACAGACCTGGTGACATAGCCATGCCAAGCACCCTGCCAAAGGCTTTTCCTTACAATGTGCATATTATTCCCATCACTATAGTGACAAATGTACAATGCAAGAGGTCTAAAAACAAAATCATTGCGTCTCTTTAGAGTTGACCCTCGTATACAAACTTCTACCTGCCTCCATTTCACCATCGAAAAAACAACTTTTATACCATTTTACAACAGAGTACACTGTAAAAGGATAAACAATTAGGAACTTCAGCAGTATCATGTTGTTAATTCAATGTAAGGATGGGCGAATTCCAACATTCCAGCTGCGGAACTTGTACACAACCCATGATACTTAGCCACCCATGATGATGCATCACAGGAAATGTACTTCAGCAACAGCTGCACATGTGCCCAGCCCTGGTTTTACACTGGTTGTCAATAAAGCTACTTTTACTGTAAAAGCAGTTGGGTTATTACTATTTAGGACTCTGACAGTTTCATTGTGGCAGTGAATATATTTTTGTGCGCTTTTTCAGATAGCAATTTAATGCATTAGCCTCCTTTATGAAATTTGGGGGGGGGGGGGGGGAATTAATTGTTCTTCCATGCCACAGCCTCTGTCTAAAGTGACGGGAGCTATTCAGTTGTTTGTGGCGGGGAAGCCCATTACATATTTTGGATTTCTGCTTGCAGCCTGAGGTGCGAGCAGAAATTCAGCTAAAGCCAAGCTTTTGGAAGCCTTAACTGTCATTTAGGGGTACATTTACTAAGCAGTGATAAGAGCGGAGAAGTGAGCCAGTGGAGAAGTTGCCCATGGCAACCAATCAGCACTGAAGTAACATCTATAATTTACATACTATAAAATGATACAGAGCTGCTGATTGGTTGATTGGGAGATTTCTCCACTGGCTCACTTCTCCGCTCTTATCCCTGCTTAGTAAATGTACCCCTTAGTCTCCCCAAACAGAAGCGTGCCCAGTAGTTTGCGCGCGTTTCGCAGCTAATCCCAATTAATTTGGGTGGTACATCTGCAATAAGTTAAGGCGCCCATTGTACAAAAAAAATGAATAGCTCCAGTCACTTCAAACTGTTGAATTCCCACCCATGGAGTTAATGTTCTTCAGCTATGCAGATATCACGTGGAAATCTCTCATAAAATGCAGGACAATTCTTTTTTTTTTTTATCCACACATTTTATTTACTGATTTCTAACGCTAGTAAGCTATTTTACATACCACAGACGTTTATGGGAACTATTTTAAATACAATATACAAGTGTTTCTCCAGGCAGTTTATTCTTCAATTGCAAAAGGAAAATTCTACATTCCACCCATTTCTGCTGCAGCCTCTTCTGGCTTCAGGCCCTGCACCAGATTTCATCAGACACCCAAACAAAGCTGTGGCAGGGCTCTCCCAAGGGTGTGGAGGTAAAGGGGATTAGGAACAACAAAGTTTAAGCAATCACACGAGTCTTGTCCCTTTGGAGCTTACATTCTAAAACCCTTAACACACACTATCATTAACATACTCCTACGTTTTGGACTACAGGAAGAAAGCAGAGAAAAAAAGGGGAGATCTGGTCAGAACAAAACCCATTGCCACAGCACTGCCAGGTGCTGTGTACCCAGCATTCTGGTGGTGCCAACGATGTACCTAGCCACACAATATAAAGTCATATTACGCAAGGCTTGTGCGACATGGGGTGATTACACTACGGGTCACTTGGAAGGTTTTACTGAACTGCAGTACAGTCCAGTTCCCAGACATTAGAATAAACAGAATAATAAGATTTTACTTACCGATAAATCTATTTCTCGTAGTCCGTAGTGGATGCTGGGGACTCCGTCAGGACCATGGGGATTAGCGGCTCCGCAGGAGACAGGGCACAAAAATAAAGCTTTAGGATCAGGTGGTGTGCACTGGCTCCTCCCCCTATGACCCTCCTCCAAGCCTCAGTTAGGATACTGTGCCCGGACGAGCGTACACAATAAGGAAGGATTTTGAATCCCGGGTAAGACTCAAACCAGCCACACCAATCACACCGTACAACTTGTGATCTGAACCCAGTTAACAGTATGACAAACGTAGGAGCCTCTGAACAGACGGCTCACAACAATAACAACCCGATTTTTTTGTAACAATAACTATGTACAAGTATTGCAGACAATCCGCACTTGGGATGGGCGCCCAGCATCCACTACGGACTACGAGAAATAGATTTATCGGTAAGTAAAATCTTATTTTCTCTGACGTCCTAGTGGATGCTGGGGACTCCGTCAGGACCATGGGGATTATACCAAAGCTCCCAAACGGGCGGGAGAGTGCGGATGACTCTGCAGCACCGAATGAGAGAACTCCAGGTCCTCTTTAGCCAGGGTATCAAATTTGTAGAATTTTACAAACGTGTTCTCCCCCGACCACGTAGCTGCTCGGCAGAGTTGTAATGCCGAGACCCTTCGGGCAGCCGCCAAGGATGAGCCCACCTTCCTTGTGGAATGGGCCTTGATAGATTTAGGCTGTGGCAGGCCTGCCACAGAATGTGCAAGTTGAATTGTGCTACAAATCCAACGAGCAATCGTCTGCTTAGAAGCAGGAGCACCCAGCTTGTTGGGTGCATACAGTATAAACAGCGAGTCAGATTTTCTGACTCCAGCCGTCCTTGAAATATATATTTTCAATGCCCTGACAACGTCCAGCAACTTGGAATCCTCCAAATCGCTAGTAGCCGCAGGCACCACAATAGGCTGGTTCAGGTGAAACGCTGACACCACCTTAGGCAGAAAATGAGGACGCGTCCGCAGTTCTGCCCTGTCCGAATGGAAAATCAGATATGGGCTTTTATACGATAAAGCCGCCAATTCTGACACTCTCCTGGCTGAAGCCAGGGCCAGTAGCATGGTTACTTTCCATGTAAGATATTTCAAATCCACCGATTTGAGTGGCTCAAACCAATGGGATTTGAGAAAATCCAAAACTACATTAAGGTCCCACGGAGCCACTGGGGGCACAACCGGGGGCTGTATATGTAGTACTCCTTTTACAAAAGTCTGGACTTCAGGAACTGAAGCCAATTCTTTCTGGAAGAAAATTGACAGGGCCGAAATTTGAACCTTAATGGACCCCAATTTGAGGCCCATAGACAATCCTGTTTGCAGGAAATGTAGGAATCGACCCAATTGAAATTCCTCCGTGGGGGCCTTCCTGGCCTCACACCACGCAACATATTTTCTCCAAACGCGGTGATAATGTTGTGCAGTCACCTCCTTCCTGGCTTTTACCAGTGTAGGAATGACCTCTTCCGGAATGCCTTTTTCCCTTAGAATTCGGCGTTCAACCGCCATGCCGTCAAACGCAGCCGCGGTAAGTCTTGGAATAGACACGGTCCCTGCTGAAGCAGGTCCCGTCTTAGAGGTAGAGGCCACGGATCTTCCGTGAGCATCTCCTGAAGTTCCGGGTACCAAGTTCTTCTTGGCCAATCCGGAGCCACGAGTATCGTTCTTACTCCCCTTTGCCGTATAATTCTCAGTACTTTTGGTATGAGAGGCAGAGGAGGAAACACATACACTGACTGGAACACCCACGGTGTTACCAGAGCGTCCACAGCTATTGCCTGAGGGTCTCTTGACCTGGCGCAATACCTGTCCAGTTTTTTGTTGAGGCGAGACGCCATCATGTCCACCTTTGGTTTTTCCCAACGGTTCACAATCATGTGGAAAACTTTTGGATGAAGTCCCCACTCTCCCGGGTGTAGATCGTGTCTGCTGAGGAAGTCTGCTTCCCAGTTGTCCACTCCCGGAATGAACACTGCTGACAGTGCTATCACATGATCTTCCGCCCAGCGAAGAATCCTTGCAGCTTCTGCCATTGCTCTCCTGCTTCTTGTGCCGCCCTGTCTGTTTACGTGGGCGACTGCCGTGATGTTGTCCGACTGGATCAACACCGGCTGACCCTGAAGCAGGGGTTTTGCCAGACTTAGAGCATTGTAAATCGCTCTTAGCTCCAGTATATTTATGTGAAGAGACATCTCCAGGCTTGACCATACTCCCTGGAAGTTTCTTCCCTGTATGACCGCTCCCCAGCCTCTCAGACTGGCATCCGTGGTCACCAGGACCCAGTCCTGTATGCCGAATCTGCGGCCCTCTAACAGATGAGCACTTTGCAACCACCACAGAAGAGACACTCTTGTCCGTGGCGATAAGGTTATCCGCTGATGCATCTGCAGATGTGATCCGGACCATTTGTCCAGCAGATCCCACTGAAAAGTTCTTGCGTGGAATCTGCCGAATGGAATCGCTTCGTAAGAAGCCACCATCTTTCCCAAGACTCTTGTGCATTGATGCACAGACACTTTCCCTGGTTTTAGGAGGTTCCTGACAAGTTCGGATAACTCCCTGGCTTTCTCCTCCGGAAGAAACACCTTTTTCTGAACCGTGTCCAGAATCATTCCCAGGAACAGCAGACGTGTCGTCGGGGTCAATTGAGATTTTGGAAAATTCAGAATCCACCCGTGCTGTTGCAGCACTACTTGGGTTAGTGCTACTACGTCCCCCAGCTGTTCCCTGGACCTTGCCCTTATCAGGAGATCGTCCAAGTAAGGGATAATTAATACGCCTTTTCTTCGCAGAAGAAACATCATTTCGGCCATTACCTTGGTAAAGACCCGAGGTGCCGTGGACAATCCAAACGGCAGCGTCTGAAACTGATAATGACAGTTTTGCACCACGAACCTGAGGTACCCTTGATGTGAAGGGCAAATTGGGACATGCAGGTAAGCATCCTTGATGTCCAGGGACACCATAAAGTCCCCTTCTTCCAGATTCGCTATCACTGCTCTGAGTGACTCCATCTTGAACTTGAATTTTTGTATGTACAGGTTCAAAGATTTCAGATTTAGAATAGGTCTTACCGAGCCGTCCGGCTTCGGTACCACAAATAGTGTGGAATAATACCCCTTTCCCTGTTGTAGGAGGGGTACCTTGACTATCACCTGCTGAGAATACAGCTTGTGAATGGCTTCCAATACCGTCGCCCTGTCTGAGGGAGACGTTGTCAGAGCAGACTTTAGGAACCTGCGAGGGGGAGACTTCTCGAATTCTAACCTGTAACCCTGAGATACTATCTGCAGGATCCAGGGGTCCACCTGTGAGTGAGCCCACTGTGCACTGAAATTCTTGAGTCGACCCCCCACCGCCCCTGAGTCCGCTTGTAAAGCCCCAACGTCATGCGGGGGGCTTCTGCTCCTGAGAAGAAGCTGCTTGGTGCACTCTCTTACCCTTTCCTTTGCCTCGGGGCAAATATGACTGTCCTTTCGCCCGCTTGTTCCTATAGGAACGAAAGGACTGCGGCTGAAAAGACGGTGTCTTTTTCTGTTGGGAGGGGACCTGAGGTAAAAAGGTGGATTTCCCGGCTGTTGCCGTGGCCACCAAATCTGATAGACCGACCCCAAATAATTCCTCCCCCTTATACGGCAATACTTCCATATGCCGTTTGGAATCCGCATCACCTGACCATTGTCGCGTCCATAAACTTCTTCTGGCAGATATGGACATCGCACTTACTCTCGATGCCAGAGTGCAAATATCCCTCTGAGCATCTCGCATATAAAGAAAAGCATCCTTTAATTGCTCTAAAGTCAATAAAATACTGTCCCTATCTAGGGTATCAATATTTTCAGTCAGGGAATCCGACCAAACCACCCCAGCACTGCACATCCATGCAGAGGCGATGGCTTGGTCGCAGTATAACACCAGTATGAGTGTATATACTTTTCAGGGTAGTTTCCAGCCTCCTATCCGCTGGATCCTTGAGGGCGGCCGTTTCAGGAGACGGTAACGCCACTTGTATAGATAAGCGTGTGAGCGCCTTATCCACCCTAGGGGGTGTTTCCCAGCGCGCCCTAACCTCTGGCGGGAAAGGATAGAATGCCAATAACTTCTTTGAAATTAGCAGTTTTCTATCGGGGTTAACCCACGCTCCATCACACACTTCATTCAATTCGTCCGATTCAGGAAAAACTACAGGTAGTTTTTTCAGACCCCACATAATACCCCTTTTTGTGGTACATGCAGTATCAGAGATATGCAAAGCCTCCTTCATTGCCGTGATCATATAACGTGTGGCCCTACTGGAAAATACGTTTGTTTCTTCACCGTCGACACTAGATTCGGTGTCCGTGTCTGGGTCTGTGTCGACCGACTGAGGTAAAGGGCGTTTTACAGTCCCTGACGGTGTCTGAGACGCCTGTACAGGTACTAACTGGTTTGCCGGCCGTCTCATGTCGTCAACTGATTTTTGTAATGTGCTGACATTATCACGTAATTCCATAAACAAAGCCATCCATTCCGGTGTCGACTCCCTAGGGGGTGACATCACCATTACCGGCAATTGCTCCGCCTCCACACCAACATCGTCCTCATACATGTCGACACACACGTACCGACACACAGCAGACACACAGGGAATGCTCTTATCGAAGACAGGACCCCACTAGCCCTTTGGGGAGACAGAGGGAGAGTTTGCCAGCACACACCCAAGCGCTATAAATATATAGGAACAACCCTATAGAAGTGTTGTCTCCCTTATAGCAGCTTAATATATATCAAAAAACGCCAAAAAAGTGCCCCCCCTCTCTGTTTTACCCTGTTTCTGTAGTGCAGTGCAGGGGAGAGTCCTGGGAGCCTTCCTCGCAGCGGAGCTGAGCAGGAAAATGGCGCTGTGTGCTGAGGAGATAGGCCCCGCCCCCTATTTTGGCGGGCTCTTCTCCGGAGTTTGTGAGACCTGGCAGGGGTTAAATACATCCATATAGCCCCAGGGGCTATATGTGATGTATTTTTTAGCCAGAACAAGGTATTCTCATTGCTGCCCAGGGCGCCCCCTGCAGCGCCCTGCACCCTCCGTGACCGTTGGTGTGAAGTGTGTGACCACAATGGCGCACAGCTGCAGTGCTGTGCGCTACCTCATGAAGACTGAAAAGTCTTCTGCCGCCGGTTTCTGGACCTCTTTACTTTTCGGCATCTGCAAGGGGGTCGGCGGCGCGGCTCCGGGACCGGACTCCATGGCTGGGCCTGTGTTCGATCCCTCTGGAGCTAATGGTGTCCAGTAGCCTAAGAAGCCAATCCATCCTGCACGCAGGTGAGTTCACTTCTTCTCCCCTAAGTCCCTCGATGCAGTGAGCCTGTTGCCAGCAGGACTCACTGTAAAATAAAAAACCTAAAAACTTTTTCTAAGCAGCTCTTTAGGAGAGCCACCTAGATTGCACCCTGCTCGGACGGGCACAAAAACCTAACTGAGGCTTGGAGGAGGGTCATAGGGGGAGGAGCCAGTGCACACCACCTGATCCTAAAGCTTTATTTTTGTGCCCTGTCTCCTGCGGAGCCGCTAATCCCCATGGTCCTGACGGAGTCCCCAGCATCCACTAGGACGTCAGAGAAATACTGTGAAAGCTGAATGGATTTGTACCACTTTAGTGTGCATAAACACACCTGCTATGTATTTACTTTCCACTGATCTGGTGAGAAGACACCCCTGTGACTAGCCTGCAAGGATGCACTTAACCAGTGTTGTAGGACTTGCTTTGGATTTCTCTAGCACCCCTCTGTCTCTATAGATTGTTCATGTATTGCTCCAGAAAACTCTGCAGTAAAGGGATTTTTTCTTTTTTCTTTAAAAAGCCATGAACTGGTGTATCTAAAAATAGGCACTGCAGCAAATCGCAGACACTGGATTAACGATGCAGCAGCCGACGCGTGTGTGTTAGACACTGTATTTACAGCTCTGAATTAGTGGCTTTACACACCATGTAAGCAGTTGTCCCAATTTATTTTATTATTCAAATCAGACTAATTCTGTCTCATTACAGTCAAATCATATATTTGTTCCCCTATTTAAGGCATGTATACGCACTGTCACTGCAGCTTTAACTCTTTACAGGATATGCAATAAAATCTCTCAAGTACCTGCAACATTTGTGATTTATTATATGGCCCTAGTGCGCTTACATCAATCTTTATATAAGGAACGGGAAGTAGGATAACGGACTGCAGAGAATGTAATACATGAACTCATTCTAAGCAAAACAACATTATTGGGTGTATTCAATTGAAGTCGGAACAGTTGTCAAGTCGGAAAGACAGCAATTTTTGACTTTATTTGGTCAAATCAGGATTCAACCTATTCAATGGAGCTGTCGTTTTTCCGACTTGTCGGAAAACACATGGATCGAATTAGCGGCCAATTCCGACAGCTTTTTGGCCCGTTTACGATAATATTGATCAGACGTCAAAAAAAGTCAGATCAGCATTGTCGGAAATGGGCAAAACCTGTCGGAATTGCCCGCTAATTGAATACTGCACTGTGCACTGTTGGATCCTATCCGTCGGAGAGGATCTGACAGGCATTGAACACACCCGTAAGGTTTACAAACTATATAGGCTCATTTTGTCAGCTCGGAAATATCACAGAGGTCCCACTTACAAGATCCATTCCATTTTTGCCAATCCAGTCCCCATATTTTTGCACAAGGTACAGGAGGGACACAAACCAATAACGTTTGACCTGCTTACTGGGTTTAGTGCTATTAACAGTACAACCAAAGCCAGGATACATTTCCAAGGGACGCTGAAATCCCGACACCACTCAGGACACCGGCGCTGGATCACCGACAGCCAACATTCTGCAGTTGAGTATCGGGGTGTGGGTTAGGGCCCGGGAGGAAGGGGCTGGGGAGGGGTGGTTTATGGTTAAGCACTGGGGGGGAAGGGGGTTTAACCCTAGCCACCACCCTCTGAGGATTAGCTGTTGCTGCCACCCCCGGGGTGTAGGGGAGGGTTTAGAAATACTTACCCCCTCCGGTGTTGGGATGGCGCAAACAGTCATGTGACCGCCGGCATCTAGTATGTATTCCATTTACAGGTCTGTTATCCTCCTCTCAGTTCGACTATAAAGCGTCACGACAAATCTTCCCTAAATGACTGTTGAGATTATACATAAAAACTTGTGGTTTCATACAAGTGACTATCCAGTACACATAGGGGTCGATTCAATTCGGCAACTTATGAATAGTGCCGGGAATTAGCTCCCGACGCTATTCAATTCAGCTAAAGTTAAGTCGGCGAATGCCCGTTCTCACCGATTTAACATGTAGATTTGTCGGGAGAACGGGCATTCTCCGACTTAACTACCCGCGGCGATGCTGATTCCCGACAGAATCAGCCTCGCGCCGGCCGCGCGGCAGCACTTTTGTCGGTTTTCTTCTCTCACCCCCCGGGGATGAGAGAAGAATTCCCGACAATTGCGGGTAACTAGCAGCTGAATTGAATAGCGTCGGGAGCTAATTCCCGGCGCTATTCATAAATTGCCGAATTGAATCGACCCCATAAAGAAAACACATTAAAAAGGATTAGTTGGTTTTTTTGCAGGCTTTTTTTTTCTCCCTATTATCTAAGACAGGCAAAACAGACCAGAGTGTACCTTAAACATGCGTAGCGTCCAGGCCCTTATTAAAACGCATAAATAGAAAAGAATTTGCAAGTCCCATTTTCGTGTTTTTGTATGTTTGATTACATGTTAGATCAAAGATGTATGTTTGTCTAAAATAGAGTGATTACTAATGATGGATTCTGGAATGGACCTACTGTATATTTACAAAACATATCACCGTGACCACTATAGGTGTGCAAAACAGACATTTGATAGTGTAAGTAGTATAAAATACCATGAAACGAAAAGTTAGACGTGCATAACTGCTGCACTTTTAATAGATGTTTACTTGTATTTTCAGTTCAAATATCTGTTTGTCTCCTCTGTTCTAGCTCTATTTTGCTGCTAAATACATATCTTCACAAGTCATAATAAACTATCTTCTGGGGGGGGGGGGGGGGGGGGGTATAAATATTAATGAGTATTAATGAGCCTGAATCTCCCATGTACTAGTGGAAGCATATGGGAAGCTAGATATTGGTATGGGAAAAAGTACCCCCAAGGGCAGGATCCTGGGGGAAAGCTGAGATTTGGTGTGGCGACCTCTCCAGCACTCAGAATAGCCGGGGGCAGATAATTGTATTAAAGACCTCTAGGACACACTGAGCTCCTAGGCAACATTTCATATCAATATGGAGAGAAGCTCACAAACTTCGGATGGCTGTGGATGATGATGAGATGCAAGTCAAAGACTTTTACACCCAAATTAGAAGGCAATTAAATAATGTATAGACTTTGATTTAAAGCAAATGTCTTAAAGCAAGCATATTATTCATGTAGCTCTTCTCAGATGAGCGAGGGGAGTTATTATCCCCGTTAAGGTCCACTGTACTGCTTAATAATGGAAAGTAACACAATATAAAAGTATACTGCAGTGTAATGTAGATGAGAAAACCACATGAAAATGCTGATATCATATGTTAGCCAGGCAACTAGCAAAGGATCCCTAGCGGGGAAAGTAGAACTAAAGAGCCATTTAGGGAAGAATTCAGTTCAATGTGATGCCCAGCTGCACACATATCGGTCATCTCTCATCCTAAACCCCTTCTATATGGCTCACATATACCCCATCTGTGTCACCCCTGTCTGTCTGCCCCTCCCCTTCAGAGTGGAAGGGCTCAAGAGAACAGGCCCTCTCCCCTCATGTGCTATCCCCTCTTTTAGACTATGTTCTACTCCAACACCACCTAACCGTCGGTTTTTGTCACCCTGATGATCATTTAAATGTCCTGTATGCAGCAATGTTAATATACCATGTATTTGTCCGGCACGCGGTTAGTATACCACTCGTCGGAAACCTGGTCTCAATACTGACAGGGGCACTATACCGCCGCCGGTATACCAGCAAGGTAGGTGATTGCCCCTTTATGGATGTCCACAACACCCATAGAGGGAGAATAGAACCTGTGGCAAGCGTAACTCGCCACAGAGCCGGCAAGGATATTTGTTTCACTCACCCCCCTGCCGGCATTCTACCGCTCGGAATGCCGATGTCAGTATACTGACAAATGGCATCCCGTGCAGCGGGATATCATACTGAAACCATTTGTCCTACATTGTCTTGTACTGCAAGTCATTATTTTCTTGTTTTGCTCATTTGTTTATGTACTTTGTTAGGTGCTGCGGATCCCTTGTGGCACCATATAAATAAAAAATAACAATAATATATAGTAGATATGACATTATAAGTTTCTCCCCTGATATCTGAATTCTGCAAATACCAGTTATACACAGAAACCAGCAGGTCACGCTTAGCAGGACCTGGGAGCACCGCAACGCTAATGGCAACATGATTGTTAGCTCTTCAGAGCAGGGCCCTCTTTCCTCTTGTTGTCTAAGCCCTCTTCTCGACATATTTCACTCAGCGACCATCTTTACCTGCTTTTTCTCCTACTGGTAAAGGCTATCTATGGCCGCCAGCCCTAAGTAGTACAATGATTACGCCCTCGCTACTTACATCTAAGCTGTATTATGTCTTGAGAATGTGTGGTGCTCTTTGTTACCTGCACTCCATTTTTGTTATTTATTTACTGTAATGCTAAGTTTTGTCTCCCTGTACTGTCCTTTGTACGGCGCTGCAAAACACTTGTGGCGCCCTATAAATAAAATGTAATAATAATACATGTTGACCACACTAGCTGTAAAGCCATTTATTGAATATTAAATATGAATGTTCAATAAGCATTAAGTGGATAAGAAGACAGACCTATACGCCTCATAAGGATCAAGATTTATAGTGTGCACAGGATCAATACTGAAAAGCAGGGGCAGGCCTTTAACTTGCCTGGCTACGTCGCATGTGATGCGACCGGAGCCTGGGGTACGCTACCTGGCCTGGATGCATCACATGCGACCGTGCTGCCCCGCTGTGTCCTGGCTTTAGATTAGGAGATCCATTCTGCACAAGTGCAGAACGGATCTCCTCTGGCTCCCCGCAGTGACACAGTGGAAACGTGCCTCAGAATGCAGCGTGACCAGCATTCTGAGCACATGCTCTAGTGTGCAGGGAGAGGAACTTAGTTCCTCTCCCAGCATAATTTGGCTGAAGGGACTACCCCCTGAGATACGCTCTGCATGTGCGGGAAGGAGGGGTATATCATAAACCAATGGGGGGTATGGGGTAAAATAAAGATCAATAATGCTGCAGGTGGGAGAGGGGCTTAAATAATAATAATACATTGGTCACAAGGTGGATGGGTTGTTAAATAAAGAATGGAATATTTGTTTTACTAAAGGGGTGTGGGGAGGTTACGGTTATTATGATTTAAGAGCACTGGGGGGTCTACTGCCAATGGGGGATGGGAAGTAATTTTATAATGGGGGCCTATGGTTACGAAAGGGGGTGGGGTATAGTGAATTTTAATAAAATATATTAAAAATACTTTATAAAAACGTATTAAGAAAAAAAAATGTAGTGGTTTTGGAAGCGGAAAAAAAAAAAAAAAATCAGGTTAAAATCTGAGAAACACCTGGAAATTCAGGATAGCTGGTAAGTATCTTGCAAGGTATGCAAGCACTTCACAGGGTGCTGTTCTTTCACACTATTTTATCGCCTGCCTTAAAATACTGCAGGGCTCATTTATTAATACTGCAATAAGGTGCAAGATTTTCAGATAAGTTCCACAACCAGGCACTTGTATATATTCTCTCACGTCACAGATCAAAGTTACAGTGCTGATTAATGCTGCGATAACGCACCTCTGGAAATGGACTCTTATACCGACTCAGTTGCTGACTGTATAAAATCTTCAAAATCAAAACAAAAATATTTAACATCTCTGGCTACGGTTTTATTTTGGGATACGGTATACGAATATGTATTCCCCCAATACTCCTTGTTTTATTTTTATAAAATAATAGCACGAAGGTCGGGAAAGATCAGTCGGAGCGGAGATGTAGCTCCCCTTCCGAGTGACTAATTACTTATTTTCCTTCAGCAACAAAAGGAAAACGCGTGATCCGAGCCAAACGTTTCTCAGAATCTGTTTTAAGAGCAGAGATAAAGGAGGAGAGAATATTCATTCATTGCTAATATACAGCACAATTTAATCAACAACAAATGCTGGCAGAGAACATATGAAATTTACTAATTAGCCACCGGCTGCAGGTCTTGGAAAATCTTCCTGCGTCTGGGAGACGCCTGATCATGGCCATTCTTTCTGGTTGGCGAACACCCATTTCAATAGCATGGGGCGGTTTTTTAGGTTCCCACTGAGGTAGGAAGAAAAGTTTAAAACAGTAAAAAAAATGTAAAAAAAAGCACAGGGAAAAGAACAGCATATTTTGTTGCATCTCTGACTGTCAAACGAAAACTCCAGGTTAGCAAAACAATAACTAAGGAGGAGGGGAGAACTAATAGCTGGGATTCACCTTTCAGTGGAACACTTGGCCAAAACAAGTCCACGTGTGGGCACCATGCCAATTCTGCTAGGCAGTATGGGTGCAGAATTTTAAAATGTTACATAAGATAGGGAACATATCAGCAATTCGGCTGGATATACACACAGGCATCTGTGACTAAAGGCTCATACACACTAGGCAATTTTGAGCTGAGAGCAGGTCCCTTTTGGTGTGTTGAGCTGCTTTCAGCTCAAAGCCGCCCAGTGTGTATGCACAAGCAATAAGCGCTGATGCGCGCTCCCGCATCATCGCTGGCAGCCGCCATTCATCTACTAGTATTGCCAGTAGATGAACGGCATGGTGAGCGGCTTTCCATAGCGTCCTGCTCCATCGCTGGGCAGGGGGAAAAAGCGCTCAGTGTGTATGCACCTTAAGTAATTGCACTGATCAGACCTGTCATAGAGAGCCAGCTGTCCTGTAAGAGAAATGCTATATAGACTGATGGAACTGGTGACTGCTATGTGGAGCAATCTTACCCAAATATGCATGCGGAGCAGCAACAGCATGCACCCAGCCCTAGCAGTCAGCATGTATTTACAATTCTAGTTTTTAAATGTACTGTTGTCCCACTGGGGTTTTGGGCTTGGCTTCCCACAGAAGTCCTATCTGTGCAGCATTTGTATGTCCTCCTGTGCGCACCCAAGATGGCTGCCTCGCTCTCTGCAATAAGGTAGAAGCGATTTTTCCTATTGGGAGAAAGGCACTATATAAACAGAGAATCATTGTGTGAATGTCTGTTATTGCTCAGCGATACTAATTTTACAAAGACAGTACTGGCATCTAATATTGTGATGTATTATTTTATATTGTATACACTGATCACAAAATGTCTTTGTAATGAATATTTGCATACTGCAGGTGTCGCGTGTTAAGCGTCGTTTTTCATTTATTACTCCTCTCCCTGATGTCATATCAAGATAATACATATCTCAGTTTATTTCTAGGTCACCAAGCTCTCCAATCAGGGGCGTAGCCAGAACTTTGTGGGCCCCATAGCAAAATTTTGAAGGTGTCCCTGTCCCAATGCTTCTAGAGAGACAACTCTCTGCAGCAATGCCCCCACTTCTTATTGTGCCACATTACTATGCCCCAGTTCATATTATGTCACACTATAGTACCTCCACTTCATATTGTGCCACATTACAGTGCCATAGTTCTTATTATGCCACACTATAGTACCTCCACTTTATATTGTACCACATTACAGTGCATATTATGTAACATTATAATGCACTCCAGTTCATTATATACCTCATTACAATGAGCAGGTCCAGGGACATATCTAGATATATTGTAGTCCCCATGGTAAATGTTTGTAAGGGCCCCTATGTAACACCCTATGGTGAAAAAAATTATATAACACATGTAACTTTGACAGGGAAGGTGGGCCCCATAGCAGCTGCTCTCCCTGCACCTATGGTAGCTACGCCCTTGTGTCCAATAGTAAAAATGCCTTCCAAATTCATCCAGTAGTCTTTGTATGATGCCGGAATGAACAGACAGACTAAAATTCCAGGGGCAAAAAAAGGTGTCTCCATAGTTCATAAAGAGTACCTAGAAGTATATTTTAATGTCGACACAACCCTTACCGTTTTATTATATTAATAGATATAGACAAATAGCACATGCTGTTGTGCATTGGACAGAGGAATACAATGGAAATTACAACACTTCCTCTTTTATTGTAACAATTTTATTCAGACAAAACCTTAATTGAATGATTGTGCTCGATTCAATTTTGTGCGGACTGAATAGCTCTGGGAATTAGCTCCCGGTCCTATTCAATTCAGCGCGCTGTGACACCCGACGAGAGGATTTCTTCTTGCACCCCTCTCAGGGGGTTCGAGCAGAAATCCGAAAAAAGTTTTGGCGCAATGCTGATTTCTGTCATTAGCGCAGCAGAAACAGCATCACGCTAGGCACTTTAGACAGAGAATGGCGGTTCTCGCAGCAAAACCCCGTGTTTAGTCCACGAGAACTGGACTTCCCCAATAGGACAGCGAGCTGAATTGAATAGCACTGGGAGCTAATTCCCAGCGCTATTCAATCCGCACTAAATTGAATCAAGCCCATTGTTTACAGAGAGAACAAATGTAATAGGAATGGGAGATTTAATCATACTCCATCATAAAGATAAAAGACTACTGTGTTTTGCTCCTGGTTTACAACACAAACAATGGGGGTAAATCAGCTGTCTTGTGGGCACCCATAAGAGGATTTCAATTTTTCCCCACCTAGGGTGGTGATATATGAGCAATTTCATTTTTAAGACAATGGAAATATGTGCATCAGAGAAAGTTTAAGAAAACAAAAACTGAACCAGATAACAGATTAGTACTATATAGTGAAATCAGCCTGAAAAAACTCTGCTTCTGATTCTATCAGGCCATTTCAGCAAAAAACAGAGTATACAAAGCAATAGAGTCCACTTTAGGCCACACTATATAAAAAAAACAACCTGCATCTTTAATTCTGCATTATATTATTTAAGGGGAAGGATCAAGCAGTGTTTCAACTAGATCTTAAACCCAGTTTTAAAACACGAAATACATGTACATTTTGTTACAAATAAATAATATATAGACATAGGGGTCGATTCAATTCGGCAACAGATGAATAGCGCCGGGAATTAGCTCCCGACGCTATTCAATTCAGCTACTAATTACCCGCAATTGTTGGGAATTCTTCTCTCACCCCCGGGGGGTGATAGAAGAAAACCGACAAAAGTGCTGCCGCGGCCGGCGCGAGGCTGATTCTGTCGGGAATCATTATCGCCGCGGGTAGTTAAGTCGGAGAATGCCCGTTCTCCCGACAAAACTACCTGTTAAGTCGGCGAGAACGGGCCTTCGCCGACTTAACTTTAGCTGAATTGAATAGCGTCGGGAGCTAATTCCTGGCGCTATTCATCTGTTGACGAATTGAATCGACCCCCATAGATTATATAAGTCAAGTGTCGTCACTGATTTAACCTATACCAGTTTCTTGTGTTCATGTTTAATCATCAATTTGCAGATAAAAAAAAAAAAAAACAGTCTGCACACTGTATTTAAATAAACATCTGTATTGCGACCTTCAGTAAAGTCTTCCATAGAATGCATGGAACTGCACTTGGGCAGAGGTGACATTAATATTGTTCTAAAGGATATTCATCTTACAAAGAATGTTATGTCAAATTACTATATTTCGCCATTTTATTAATCGGATATTCTCTAGAGTTTCCACAAGAGCCTCACACAACAGTTGGGTCTCATTTAACAAGCCCGAACTGAACATTATAATTTAATTAGTAATAATACAGCATCTTTTGCAACACAGTAGAGTCGGAAGCCACCAAGGCTGTTAGAGAAAACAGAAGGAGATGACCATTAAGAAGTTCTTGACTACTGGGACATTTAGGCCAAACAACTAAATGTACATACTGTGTAGAACACGGATCAGTATATCACTCACTGACAAACGTTTAATCATAAAAACGGAAAATGAGAAGTGTGTACTTTAACAGCAGGAACCAGAATTCCATATTTATACATTTAAAAAAAAACAACAATCCCATAAGTGGAAGCACACCAACCCAAGGAAAGCACCACCGCACTACCACAACGTAGGAAGCTAAAACCCTGGTAACAGGGGCAGATTTAGGGGTGAGGGCGCCCCTAGGCACAACAGTAACCGCCGCCCCCGCCTGCTTATTTTTATTATTTTTGTTGATTGTTATAAGCCTTCATTTGATGATAGCCAATTTAATAGAATATAAAAAGCCACTGACTTTTTATTTTTATACATATTTACTAAGCAAGACAGCTTACAGGGGCAGTATGTGCATGTCTTACCCATTTGTATTCCATTCAAAATGGCATATGGTACAGTACAGTGGAAATATTTTGCAGTTACTGGTACATTTTGGGCTGATGGTACCAACACAAGCATCAATGTGCCACCCCCAAACAAGTGCCACCCCAAGGCACGTGTCTAATGAGAAATTTGCCACTGCTATGTAACAGACAGATTTCCTTTGCAGCAGAAAACAAACACGGGATCTTACCTTTCTGACAATGATCAGCTGACCAGCAGCGGTATGTATACTCATTGTTAATGGTTGTCTTCTCACAGAGTGGCTTATCCTCCATAGCGCCGGGACATAGGTCACCACACTCCTTTGGAGGCTTATTCCCAACAATATAATTGTTGTAGACTGCTTCTAGGACCAGCGACCAATCCACCGTAGAAAGGTAACACAAGTCAGAGTTCTTCTCTATCCGTATAGCACCACGTGTAATATTCCGCAGGCTATACAGCCCGATCTCCTTCAAATCAGTCATCTCGAATATGACCAAGGCGTAATTATAGAAGAGATTGCGGCCACGTATGACTGTGAGGTTAGGAAAGAGGTTACTGAGGCTTTCCAGACCAGAAACACGGAAAAGCAACAGATAGTCTGTAATAACCGTAAGCTTGGGAAAGCGCAGGTTTCGGAAATCCTCTGTCTTGGCGGTGGAGATGAGAAGAATCTGGAGGTAGCCTTCAATCACAACACAGTCTTCAAGCTGTTTCAGCTCTCGTACATCATTACGGATGTCCATGCTGTTACTGCAGACTGTGGGGTGACAGAGAAGAAAAACATTTGAAAAATGCTAGAACTCGTACAAAAGGAACTTTTATTTTGGACTATTGGTAGGAGAATATCCCCTGTGGTGGCAGCAGTCATGAGAATACACATGTATCGATTCAATACAAACCACTGTCTTATCAACACTGGCCATGAAAGGGGTGATAAGTTAATTTTCCCTGCAGCTACCAACAGGGGGCGTAAAATGGAGCAACTCAATTATTGCTTCATTCTGGCACCCATTAGCCGCGGGAATGGCATTTCTTATCGCTGGCTCCTGAGGCAGCTAAAAGAACGGTGTGAAAAGTCTGCGGTTTAGGTGCCCGAACAGGAGTTTGGGCAAACTAACCAGGACTTTAGACGAGATTAGTTACTATTTGCAGCTAAATCCCGTCTATTTGGGCTCTTAAAAGGTATTACGCGCCCAATCAGAGCAACAAGTGAATTGCCCAGAACATTTGAATCACCCCCGAAGTGTCTTAAATAGTCAATGGAGAGAGTTTTATTCTCATAACTATTGATTAAACCCACAAAAGGGGATGTCTCCACTTTAAACTGGTGTTCTTATATTAACATCATTAGGGTGAACTGCTTATGTTTAAGTGTAACAATTTATCAAGCACAGAGGAAGAACTTAAGTTTGGTAGCACAAAGGTGTTCCTCTAGTAACAGTCCAGTGTAGATTTATATTTATCAGTGTCATCTGCAAGGACAGATGATATATAATTTTTAAGCCATCAAACCATGCCAACCTGAAAGGTGATACAACAAGTCACAGTAATGACATGTGACTGTCAATCTCTCAGGCATGATTGTATTCCTGTTTTACTCAGCACAACACGCACAGCTTTAAAACCACATAACACTATTTGTGCACATTACCACTCCAAGATGCCACAAGCATTGCAAATTCCCTTGTGCCCAGCTAAAGAGCAGCACAATTCCCTTACGATGGCCTTAACAATAGGAAAAAGAAAAACATCTAGCAATTAAAATAAAACACTATTTGACAGGTCAAATCAATCACTACACTCACATCTGAAAGCAATATTGGGAACAAAGAAAAACTCAAAGAAAGTCTGCCACCTCAGATGACCTAATACTAGTAAAATTGCATTATCACCTAGTAAAGCATTTTTGTAAGGTGGCCCTCCTGAAACAAAATCAGCATATTCATTTTGCTTAACTACATTAGAAAGTGGTGGACCATCTATGTAAGGAACAATCATTGCTTGAGCGCCAGAAGACCGTGGCTCCCGATAGGGAAACATTTTCTGTTAGTAGCCACTCTCCGTAGGTCAGTGGTTCTCTTCACCAACCCCCCCCCCACCCCCCCACCCACCCAGGCACAGGTCATGCTTTGAGAAATTCTTTGGGCAGAATGAAATTGTTTTCTCACGCCGGATCTCCCGTCTAAAGGGATATTCAATTGATCCCCCTTATCACACACATAGCGCGGGTTCAGCCGCGTAAAGCAGAGAAACCCAACTACAGTCATGTGCACGATCGCAAAAACTCCCGTTTGAGGGGTAGCGAGCCAAAATGATGATATTGCACCAATCGGCAGAAACAATTGAATAGCTGTCAGCGGGCGCGATCTGGGGCAGAATTGAATTCTGTCCTTTGTATATAAAAAGGTGGGATAATTACTGACCCAGTAAAATATATTAACTCATCTCTGCATGACCTGTTGGAGGTACTTCGGGACTGGAGTTGAAGAACACTGCGCTAGGTTGTGATGCAACCTTATTTTGTCTTCCATTTTTGATGATGAAAGTTGATTAAACAATCAATTTACAACAATACATTCATGTTAGACTCCCAGATACTTATGCAATAAAGACATTAATACAATGAAGTTTTGTTAGTTAATCAATACTGCAATCAGTCATGATGCAACCAAATAAACATTACTTTATGGGTGGAATTCAATTGTTTGCTGTGCCAGTAGGCAGTGCCAAATGGAGCTATTCAATTGCTGCTCCGCTCGAGCGAGATCAGCTGCTAGTGCCGGCATTTCACCTCGCACCCCCTGGGGGTGACCAGCTGAAATGTGCGAAAAGTTACCCGTAATGGGCTAAATCCAACCTCTTGGTGCAATATGCATGATAAATAACCACAAAGGAACCCCCACCCTTCACATTAGACAGGAGATCAGGCGCGATAAACAACTGAATTCCACCCAATGTGTATGTTTAAAAGTTCCCAGCAATCCAGACCAAATCCCAACCGGGTCATGGCGCGTGCTATCATACTGGAATATTTCTGGACCTATAGTAGCAGAAGAGCCAGATACAAGTATTTATTATTATAGTTGGTAGGGAAATAAGAATGGAAGGATATTGAGCAGATTTTTGTTTGTCCAGAATTGTACTTGAACGTTAAGCCTGCCTACTAGCATCTAAAACCACGAAGGTCACTTAACAATTACACTGTGGTCTACAAGGAATAGAACTATTAAAAAACCAATGATTATGAATGAAAAATAATAAACAATTCAAAATGAGTTTAGTTGGAAGTGCACAATTGGTTTCCAAAGATAGGATCAGAAGAACCTATCCGCCATCTCAGGACATTTCGTTCTCTGATTTGTAGGCGGGGAGAGTCCCCGATATAAGTAAACCCATTAAGAGAAAGGTTACTTTGCTAATAGTGGCAAGGAAGTAGTTAATACAATGCATTAGCACAACACAGTGTGGGGCAGCCTACACTCTTCCTACATAAACAGGCTTTTTTCCTGCATGGTTTACAAAAGCAGCTTTATCCAGATTGCTCGCACTCGCGGCAGACAGTGTGCATTACACAACAAGCAAACTTTTTTTGTGCCCCTAGGTCATTTTTTTTCTTTTCTTTTTTCTTTTTTTAAATAAGCAGCTGCTTTAAATTCTCTATTTTAGTTTCTGGTGATTTGCATTTTGTCTTCAGATACAATGCAGTCACATCAGGTACGCCTACAAACATTTTGTGGACAAAAAGTACAAATGTAGAAATATCGCAAATATGTTTGTGGGACAAAATAAGAAGGAAAACAAAGTGGGAGGAGATGATGACACAGTAGCAGATGAGATAAGTTACCCCCACCCCCAGTTTAATCAGACAGACATAGAAACATACAAATGTAGAATTTGACGACAGATAAGAACCACTTGGCCCATCTACGCTGCCCATGTACACACACTAGGGTTAATTTTTGTTGGAAGCCAATTAACCTACCAGTATATTTTTGGAGTGTGGGAAGAAACTGGAATAACCATAGGAAAACCACATAAGTACTGGGAGAATATACAAACTCCACACAGTAAGGGCTGTGATGGGAATTGAACCCATGACCACAGTGCTGTGAGGGGGTTCAGTATGAATAACCGATGGGCAGGATGCCATCCGTCAGTATACAGACAGCGGCATCCCAGCCACCAGTGGGGTGAGCAGTGGTAAGTGTCTTGCAGGCAGAGGGAGAATCACCGCCAGCATTGTACCGCTGAGCGGGATTCCGTCATCAACAGTGATCACCGGGATCCCGTGCAGCAGTATGTTAACTGCTTCCCCTGTAAGGGAGTAATGCTAACCATTGCTACATCCAAACTGCCCCAGTATAGACAACTTATGTACTGTGTTCTCATAAAATGATCATCAGTGCTGGGCAGCTGCAGATAAGTCACTTGAGGTAAGCCATAAGCTGTTTATGCTTTAGTACGGTGTGGTCCATTTCCAATAGACCAAACTGATCTGTTCTGCATGAAACATCCAGTCAGCCAATATAATCCTTTGGTGTGTGAGGTCTGTGCACCCAGCAATGGGGAGAGATAATGCACAATGCAGTTTGGCAACATGCCTGCTTCGCTGAATACCCACAAATTGCCACCAACTTGTACCCAAACTGTTTACTTAGCTGGTCTGCAAGCCTTGGGCCAAAATGAACGGATTGCAATGTGTATGGTCAAACTATAGACATTTTCCTTCAAAGCAGCATGTTTTTTCATATTTCAGAAAAAAAATTCACAAATTAAATTGTAACACCAGGATTTTAACCATTTATATCATTACCACTTTATAGAAATCTATGGAGTTATTGGATCAATCATGACACATCCTACCACCCAAACATAATTTCAATCTTAAATTGTCTAGGAGGACTCAAGAGTTTTTTTGTTTTTTTTGAACGATGCAAAATACAATCTTGGGTCCGGTCTCGTTGCTTACTGTTGAAGTCTCCTTTCCAGGAGAAGCCACTTTGGGGAGTGGGGCAGGGATGTCAGATGTAAAAATGCACAAATTTGCCCCATCCCTTCCATAAAGTGCCACAATTCACTGTATAATCTCATCAGCCTGCCTGCTTCACAATGAAGTGGGTGGGATGTGAGAGATCCAGCCACTCTCCCATGGATGGGGGAAATTGTTCACAAAATCATGACTTGCAAGATGAGTCAGCAAATATCACCTACACACAACAGCACATTAATCAGTTTTCTTGGGAGACAACACATAACAAAACCTATGTAACATTTACTGGGGGGAATTCAATTGTTTAATCGTGCCCAATCTCCCGTCTAAAGTGACGGGAGATCATAGGGCGATATCTCGTTATCGTGCCCATATAAGATGGGTTTAGCTGCATGAAGCGGCAAAACCCGACAAAACGAATGGGCGTGACACGAAAAGTCCTGTTTGGGCGCCCAAACTGGTCACTTTGTTGCATTTCAGCTAGCCACCCCTGGGGGGGGGGCAGTGAGCTGAATTAAGGTCTCGCTCCCACCAGCAGAAACATCTCAATAGCTGCCAGCGGAGACCCGCGATAAATGAATTCCATCCACTGCTACAGCTCTACAGTGTATTTCAGTGGTTCCCAAACTCGTCCGTCAAGGCTCGATTTATTAGACTTCTGCTTGCACCGTCCTTGAGCAGAAATCTACATTAGGTAGGACTTCCAGGATTGTCATGAGAGCTGGGTGTGCAATCACTGGATAATGCCCAGCACTTAGCCTAGTAGCTAAAGTCTCACGTAGAATTGAAAAAGTCCAGGTTTTAGCGGACTTAGGTGGTCATTTCAAGTTGATCGCAGCGAGCAACTTTTTGCTGCGATCAACTAGTACATGCCTATGGGGGAGTGTATTTTAGCTTAGCAGGGCTGCGATCGCTTGTGCAGCCCTGCTAAGCTAAAAAAAAATTTCAAGCAGAAGTAGACCAGCCCTATACCTGCTTACCCTGTGCGACAATCTCTGCGATGATGGAGCCGGCTTTGACGTCAGACATCCGCCCTCCGTTCTGCTTGACACGCCTGCGTTTTCCTTACCACTCCCCGAAAATGGTCTCCAACGGTCCGTCCCCGCCCAGGTACGCCTTCTTCTTGTCAATCATCTTTGCGGTCGGCTCTGCGACCGCTTCCTTTGTTAGACATGACGTAAGCAACGTCACGCACGCGCATTCCGGACCCGTTCGTACCGCATCGATAAACCGCTGCATGCGAACGGGTCGGAATGACCTCCTTAATTAGTACCTCACTCGCTTTAATTATACCATCTGTGCACAAGCATTTATATCCTTTAAGAAGTTAGCCATCTACCAATCAGCCATGAAGTTAACCATGCTTAAGCCATGAATAATCGTAACCGGATGGCCAACCCATGTACTTATTATTATTACTACAAACTCCACACAGTTAGAACAATGGTGGGAAATTAACCCATGACCTCAGTGCTGTGGGGCAGTAATGCTAAGCACTACACCATCCGTGCTGCCCATGTACTTGCAGAAGTATGCTCACTGTGCTCTTGTGAAGCATTCTGTGACATGATCAGGCTGCCTGCAGTGCATTAATGATTAGGGGGGTGGAGATGTGTCAGACCTGTAAGAGATTGGAGAAGTTGCCCATGGCAACCAGTTTCCACCTGCATATAGACTGTGCTAGATAAATGATAGCCAGAATGTGATTAGTTGCTTAACTATATCTCTCTGGACAGTTTGATACATCTCCCCATTAATGAGTGCAGAGTCCCAGGTACTGTTCATGCCAACAGCTAGAGCAGGGGTGGGCAATTATTTCAGCTGAGGGGCCACTTCACATTTCCTGTCAGTATCCGAGGGCCACATACAAAATAGCAGCTCCCCCCACTTGCCAAAAATATAGGGACGTGCTTCATGTGGAAGGGGTGTGGGCAAAAAATAATACAGATTCATATTAGGCTGCACAATAGTCTCCATTATTCAAATTGCGCCACACAGCGCCACTTACACACATTACACCAGATAGAGCCCCTTTTACACAGTATGGAAGGTAGAGCCCCTTTTACACATTACAGCAGGTAGAGCCCCCTTTTACACATTAACATTTTATTTAGGATAATTATTGTGCAGCAAGCAAATTATCCAGTGTCTTATGGCCCCTGGGGAAAGGGGTGACAGTGACAGAACACGGGGGGTGTGACGCGGTGACAGAACACGGGGGGGGTGACGCGGTGACAGAACACGGGGGGTGTGACGCGGTGATAGAACACGGGGGGTGTGACGCGATGACAGAACACGGGGGGGTGTGACGCGGTGACAGAACACGGGGGGGTGACGCGGTGACAGAACACGGGGGGGGTGACGCGGTGACAGAACACGGGGGGGGTGACGCGGTGACAGAACACGGGGGGGTGTGACGCGGTGACAGAACACGGGGGGGTGACGCGGTGACAGAACACGGGGGGGGTGACGCGGTGACAGAACACGGGGGGGGTGACGCGGTGACAGAACACGGGGGGTGTGACGCGATGACAGAACACGGGGGGGTGTGACGCGGTGACAGAACACGGGGGGGTGACGCGGTGACAGAACACGGGGGGGGTGACGCGGTGACAGAACACGGGGGGGGTGACGCGGTGACAGAACACGGGGGGGGGTGACGCGGTGACAGAACACGGGGGGGTGACGCGGTGACAGAACACGGGGGGGGGTGACGCGGTGACAGAACACGGGGGGGTGACGCGGTGACAGAACACGGGGGGGTGACGCGGTGACAGAACACGGGGGGGGTGACGCGGTGACAGAACACGGGGGGGTGACACGGTGACAGAACACGGGGGGTGTGACACGGTGACAGAACACGGGGGGGGTGACAGTGACAGAACATGGAGGGTGTGACACGGTGACAGAACACGGGGGGGGGGTGACAGTGACAGAACACGGGGGGTTATACGTGACAGAACACGGGGGTGACACGGTGACAGAACACGGGAGGGGTTGGTACAGCGAGAGCTAAAGATCTCTCCCTGCAACCTAAAAACAGACTGACGCCACTGCCCGCATACACAAATATACGCACACTATCACACACCTTTCTTTCTCTCACTCACTTTTCCCATTAACTTTACTGATCTGGCTGGCTGGCAGTGGCAGGAAGGATGGATCTGTAGCAGTCTGGCTCTTGCCCGTGTAGCTCCGCCCCCTGAGGTCCCGTGTAGCCCCGCCCCCTCCTCGGCATGTAGCTCCGCCCCTTTTCGGCTGAACCCAGCCGTTGTCACTGTGGACGGGAGGAGGAGGGTGCTACAACGCAGCAGCAGGGGAGAGAGGCGCCGCCGGCAGCTTGGAGGTACTGCAGCTCAGAGCAATGACAAGCAGCTCAGCCGTTCGGGCCGCTTGTCATTGCTCGCTGGTGGGAGGCAGTGGGCCGGACAGGATCGGTTTGCGGGCCGTATTTTGCCCACCCCTAAGCTAGAGTGAAATAATGACTAAGGGGGAATTCAATTGCAGGCAAAAGTGATACGTTTACACCGGTGTTAACTTATTGCGCATATCCCTATTAATTTCACTTAACGTCTGTATGCGGGTGTTATCATGCAATCCAATTGGAAAATGGGTGCTAAGTGTTGCTCCCAATAATTCTTGCTGGTTTTACACATGTTAAGTATAGGTGAAAATAGGAAAATCTGCCTGACCGGAAAATAAGACAATAATAAACGTATCTGGCTTTTTTAAATTGTGTCAAATGGCTATTATGTGCATTTTTCTAAAACAGTGAAAAAAATGACAGAAAACTGACCAAAAAAATGCTCTGCTTAAATTAGGGGGATATTTGTTTCATTTTAAGCCACTTTTAAAAAAAAAAAATCTTCAGAAAACTCCAACAAACACCTGCAATCTTAAAAACACCTGTCCCTTTCATACAGCACCCTGTTTTAATAATTATGCCTTGTAATTAGCCTTTTAATTATGCTGCACAAGTAATGTTAAATTTTTTTCAGAACTGCACAACAGGGATACCTTATAGAAATTGTACATTTCTGTACTTGGAAAGCTGACCACGCAATAAAGATTAATATCCATGTTTCATACATAATTATTGACTGGTTATCTATAAATAATAAATATATGCACATCAAACATTGCCAGATTAATGTGAAATGGACATGATGGGGGAGGGGAGCTGGAACAAGTTGGTCTATCCTTTCTCCTCTTTGCGGGATGTGTAGAAGTGCTCCGACAGACAAGAGCAGATTATACAACGTGAGGCTCACACGCTCACACTGCGGGATACTATTTCTTAGTAAGAACAACTGGCATATTATGACAGGAAAACCATTCCTTAACTTTAGTAATATTTAAGCTGTACTCAGTAAGCAGTCTGTAAACAGAAAACAGCTGTCTACGTTCTGACAATGATGCAGGAGAACTACAGGTTCAGTGTCATCTACTTGGGATAGAATATACAACTAGTAATTATTACAGTACTAAAGCATTTATCCTTCACGATGCTCAGATAGACCTCATTCTCACAATGGGGGTCATTCTGACCCGATCGCACGCTGCAGTTTATCGCAGCGGTGCGTTCGGTCAGAATTGCGCATGCGCCAGAGTGCGCCGGCACATGCCAGGCGGCCGAAGGCCGTTACGATCAATCAGGCAGAGGCGGTCATTGGGCGGGGAAGGGGGGGGGGGGCAGAATGCCGGCGTTTGCCCGCCGATTCGTGGGCTCGGTACGGTCAACGCAGGCTTGGCCAGACCGAACGGGGGGGCGGGCCGCAGCGGCTGCGTGACGTCACACACAGCCGCTGAGGGCCGGGGAGCGATGAGTAGCTCCCGGCCAGCACGCTAAAGCTACGCTGGTCGGGAGCTACTCTTGAAGTGCAACCTCACACCTTGGGCTCGATTCAATTCAGCGCAGATAGAATAGTGCCGGGTATTAGCTAGCGGTGATATTCAATTCAGCGCAATGTGACCCCCGACGAGGGGTGCGAGCAGTAAGCCGACAATTTCTGCATTTACAGCATAAACAGTATCGCGGCAGGCACTTTAGTCAGAAAATGCCGGTTCTTGCGGCACAACACCCTGTTTAGTCCATGAAAAACTGGCCTTCCCAGTCAATCCATGCTGGACTGAATAGAGCCCTTTGAGATAATTAGCTCCTGTTTAAAGTGGCTGAGAGCCAATTCAATTGCTGCACAATCAGCCCCTCACTGGTTGCTATGGCCGCATACTGGTGCCCTAAAGCACTGGATTGACAACGTTAAGCAGCTTCTCCCATGCCAAGAACTGGGCACACTCAGTGGGATGCAAGCAGAAATCAGCAATAAGTGCAGCCTTGAGTTTGGTTGCTCAAGATAATCGAATTAGCTCCCAGCCACTTTAGATGGGAGTGAATTCTTGAATCATCCCCATAGTGTCTGTGTCCCAATCTGCATGTGTTCACAAATATCCCCTTACTATACAGGTTGAGTATCCCTTATCCAAAATGCTTGGGACCAGAGGTATTTTGGATATCGGATGTTTCCGTATTTTGGAATAATTGCATACCATAATGAGATATCATGGTGATTGGACCTAAATGTAAGCACAGAATGCATTTATGTTTTATATACACCTTATACACACAGCCTGAAGGTCATTTTAGCCAATATTTTTTATAACTTGGTGCATTAAACAAAGTGTGTCTACATTCACACAATTCATTTATGTTTCATATACACCTTATATACACAGTCTGAAGGTCATTTAATACAATAGTTTTAATAACTGTGTATTAAACAAAGTTTGTGTACATTGAGCCATTAAAAAACAAAGGTTTCACTATCTCACTCTCACTCAAAAAAGTCCGTATTTCGGAATATTCCGTATTTCGGATATTTGGATATGGGATACTCAACCTGTATATAATCTGCCTACATTAGAGTGCCCCTTTCCTTACATTTTCCTGCTTATCCAGGTGCATGTGGGCTTAACTGCCAGAACCAGGCAAATATGCAGGGATACATACGAGTGCATCCACTTTATGGCCATGAGCAGAGTAATTTCAAGCGAAATAGGTTATGCAAAACTGGTGTACTGTTCATTATGCATCAGCCCCTTTGTATGTGGTATACCAAGACAAATACCAAAGCTAATACACATTTAGGAACTGTTGGTTAGCATCCTCCCCACTCCAGCACAAGCTGACCTTACACTTAAGTCACAGGAAGTGCTACCCATTCTTTCCTTCAATTTTTCAATGGAATCTTTTATGTTAAACAGCCAATCAGCTTGCAGCCTTAAACTCAGAGAACAGTCTATGAATGAGGGAGAGGGGTGGCTCATTTACAGGGGTCAGTACAGTCCTTTCTTCCAGGCCCTCTTAGGAATGTGAAGAATTACAGGCATTTTGCATTATTTTCTGAGTGGGGGGAGGAAGAGGATGGCTGAGGAAATAACCCTTTGGCTTCAGGGCTTTTAGTTGAATAGTACTTTGTCAAAGTTAGATTTGACAATGGAGAGCTATAAAATGGGAGAAAATCAGATGCGTTAGACTTCAAACATCTGCTCTGATACATAATCTTGGGCAGTAGCTCATCATAAAAAGATAAGTATATAAGATTTAGTGGTCCTATAAAACGTACTCCCTTTAAACAATCGTACATCCATGTGTAAATACAAATTTAGAGTACCGCAAAAAGAAAAATCCACAAATCACATTTTATTTCTAAGTTGAGTATACAACCAGTTTAAAAATAAAATAAAAAGCTACTTTTTTATTTGTTAATTCTATATTTTGAATGGTCAGCCAAAAACACAGAAAAAAAAACAGTAAAGCTTTGTTAAATCAAGAAGAGGGCAAGTAAAACAAATTATCAAGTATCATGGCATGGTACAGGCCAATGTAGAAACAGGAGGTAAAACACACCAGCCTGAAGGGAGATTAGTAGTAGTGGTGGAAGTAGAGCAAGATGAGGGAGACAATATGGGATGAGAGTCTGCATTCGATATGAAGTTATCTCATCTGTAGCAGCCACAAGCTGGGGGGGGTAAACTGCATTTTTGTTGAGGGCCAACAAGAGACTTGATCAAAGGGGATATGTATCAAAAATGTTTTTTAAATCCTACCTGAAACCAGGTTTTGCATCCCAGCCTGTGGATGGTATAGCTGCTAGCAACAGGCAGTTAATCAAATACTACATATACCTATATTGTGAGACTTGGGTTTACAGAATTAGGGCAAAAAAAAAAATGAGTGGTTACATCATTTTAGAGGAGGTTGAGGGTGGGTGGATCACGACCAATCTTCAAAATGTTGTATGTTGCAGGTAAATATGCGTTAATTTTATTGTTTTATTGGTTAATTATTCTGGATCAAGAACCCAATTTCAAAATATTTTACTGCTTTGTCAGCTGAAGTCCCATGCTCCTGAAGGTTACTCACATCAGTGCTCACCATAAACAACTAAACAGCCATTTATGCTAGTTGGTAAAAATTAGATAAAGTCTATCATATGCAGATTCTTTTATTAAAATAGCATGAAGGCTTTCATCTAATGACAGCACTCAGATGTTTATGCTCTGCCACCTTTATATTTTGTTACAGATTATATTCAAACTTTTTTTCTAATTTCTCTACTAGATTGCTTTCAATCTAAAAGAGAATATAGAATATGGCATTTAAAATATTAATAGCCTAAATTTCTGTAGCACCTACATATTACACAGTATTTTACAGAGAACATTAATCATTCACATCAGTCCCTGCACCAGTAGAGCTTACAATCTATAGTCCCTACCACACAAATATACATGCTAGAGTTCATTGTTGTAAGAAGACACCTTTAGGTTGAGGTTGAGTCAGTCATATCCAAAATGCTTGAGAGCAGAAGTGTTCTAGGTATCGGATAATTTTTCATATTTTGGAATATTTGCAGACCATAATAAATAATCTTGGGAATGGGACCCATTTATGTTTCATATACACCTTATACATACAGTCTGAAGAGTTTTATACAATATTTTTAATAATTTGGTGCATTAAACAAAGTCTATGTACAGTGAACCATAAGAAAGCAAATGTGTCATGATCTCAAATGTGCTCAAAACATTCTGTATTTCGGATATTTGGATATGGGAGACTAAACCTGAAATAAAATAATGTTGCAGTCTGGAAGACAGGATCACAATCTAGTTGTAAATTTAGGCACATTTACAGCTAACATATACTACTTAATTTCTGAATTTCTTTGCAAGTCCTGCAAAGATCTGTTTACCCAAATCCGTAAACCTGATTTCCCTTTACAAGAGTAGATAATGTCAGGTTAAGGCAAATACATTATATAAGAATGCTAACTATCTTAATTTCCATACAGTAATTTCTACAGAAAACATGTTAAAGATGGGGGGGCTTTCAATCCCTAGTAACAACTCACAAAATAAAAGATTTGTTTTCAGAATCAGTATGATTGCACTACAAAGTCCATCTCTCCCAAACATGGAAATACCCTTGTTTTAATCACCAGCACAGGTTCCTTAAATAAAGTTTAAAAACAACAATCTGTATATTGCACTACGGTGTCCATCTTCCGGTGCTGTAGGTGTAGGGCGTTACTGGTTTTACTTTCCTGGGAATGCTCTCCCTACCAAAAGAGTTAAAAGTCTGATATCGTTTGGGGAACAAACGAAAGCTGTTTAAAAGCAAAATATCCTCTTAAATAGGAGACTTGCAGCATCTGAGTGGTAAAAACTACGGTAACCTGCATGAGGTCAGTAATGCAGCTTGTCCCACAGCTACAACTGCTCAGCCCCCTGACATCACAAGATGGATAGGGCTCCAAGCCAAAAGTTTTGCTTGCAAAGGCTAACTCCAATAAAAATGAGGAACTAGTAAGCAAAGATTGCTGAGGATCACCACAGCCCGCACACTTTTGGTTAGAACTCCTGGAAACCGAGCGATACAGTTGTATCAACAATAAAAGAGAAGTATACAACAAATACACTTGAAGAAGGCAAAGAGAGCGATTCCAATCAGTCCACTCCAATCAAAAGAATTGCATAAAATCTCCCCTTATGTGTTGTAAGATGTAAAACTGCTACACTATCTCTCTGTACAAAACGCGTGTCTGATCAAAGTTTGGGAGCAAAATAAACTCACAAGAGGTTCTCAAAGTCTGTAGTTAAGCAGATACATGTAAACAAATCAGAAAAATGATGAAGGAGAAAGCAGCTAACACAATGCAGGAGAAAGTCAAAGTGCACTGCACTCCAACATGGGAAGTGTTATGCCGCACAAGTGGCCGAGTCTGGGAAGAATCTGCTACTTTGTATAATAAGATATAAAATAGAAATATTGTTCATACCGAGGCAATCTCCTTTCCTATGCTGCAAGGGTAAAAGCAGGGCAGTAACCTCTTTCCTGGCAGCCAGACTAAGGACCATTTCAATTGAGCGGAATAAAAATAGGATAGACTTTCTTCATTAGCGTCACGTGGGAATTTGAGTCTCTGTGTTCAAGTGGACTCATTCAGAAAAACGTGGTACTACGAGCGCAGATCATTAACCCTTCCTAACTGGGCTGCTGGAGCTAAACCAACACAGATTTGCATTAAGCTTTCTGGTTTTGGTACAGAGGTAAAATTCCCCATCAGTTCTGAGACACACACTAAGTATAGCTTCCTTTGTCCTCCTGACAATTGTTTGTATAATCTGGTTGGCCATTTAGAATATGTTAGGTTTAACTGCTTAGCAAATAGAAGATTGGGGGGTGAGAGGTACATCACTGCTCTTCCATATACAAAACCCTGAACCTGTAAACAGTAACATTTCCCCTAGTCAGATATGTACATATAAGAACCTTCCAGAGCATTACCGAGACTAGATGGTTAAGCCTCCCTACAGAAGAAAAGTATTTTGTATCTACCAAGCAAACTCATTTCCACAAGGATTTAAAACCATGGATAACTTTATTTTTAATGCTTTTTAATAGAAGCAAGTATATTGTGTCTTTCCCTGTGACATAGAACGTATGTTTCATAGCATATTACAGTTTTGTTTTAATTACACTATACAGGCAAAGTAAAATACTTTTACAATTTCACCTGTGTTTACTTTTACACAAGTAGTGCAAGCCAAACAGATACCTAAACAAGAAAGCTAATTGCTAGAATGATAAACAGATGTTTACTCCAAATTCTAAAACAAGCTACAACTAAGAGTTGACCAATCTAGCTCCGTAGATGAAAATAAATGTTATAAAACTTTCCACTTGTAACACAATTGAACAAACTCGCAGGTAGTGATCTAAAAACATCAATGTGTTTGTGTCTGGGGAGAACAGGATCACTTTAAGAAAAAAAAAAGAAAGAAAATATTTCCTTTATTCATGCCTTAGCATTACAGAACAAATACATCCTTTACTTGGTCTGCCTGTCACACTTCACTTGCGTCAAATGGTCACACAGAGAGTGAGTGAGTGATACAAGGAACCTGGAGGGCAGGAGTTTCCTGCCCTAGCTTCATAGCGATCTCTCATTTACCAACACATAGTAGATGTAGATTCTGGCACAGTTCTCACACATTCTACAAACACTTTACACAAAGATCTTTCCTTGTGTTCCGTCCAACAAATATCTAGCGTTCCACTACACCAACATCAGTTCCATAGCTTTTATCAGAAGACATCTTACAGCACGGAAAGCACGTTATCATATACTTGTGTATTTCACTGTGACTTGGTAAATGACACAAACAAAAGCGCTATTGTGACGACATGCCTAATAAGCAAGTTATTGACGCATTTCCTATATTATTTTTTAAATTCGAAATTGTTCCTTCATGTTACTTAAACAAGGCATGTGTTTTTTCAACGAGTATGGACTAGAAACAAATACAATACAAATGTCTGCAGATATAATACAAGACCCTCCACTGGCGTAAAGGCAATATTTCACCATGCTGTCTCACTTATAGATCGCTTACCACATAAAGCAATGAAATATATCACAGAGCAATTAGATTACCAGCAATACAATAGTGAGACCTATTTTTTGTTGTTTTAGAAGCTCAACACCAGTTTGTAAACAAACAAAAAAAGTTTTAATCTAGGCATAGACCAGAAACCCAAAAACTGTTTCCAATGTTTGCAACCTGTCCCGTATTTAGGTTTTTTTTATATGCCAAGAAAAGCAAGCAAAATAAAACCAAAAGTATCTAGGCATTAGACACATCATGACAGGCTGACAAGGTTGCGCAAATGTTGCAATATGTGCCGCAAGCCACCAAACGGATGCCAATATTTTAGCATTTTAAATCTCTATCCTCTGCAATGTTATGTTTAAACTACCAAGTATCACAAATACTTCACTTGAATAAACACCATTTATATAAAGGCTCATAACCAAAACATTCCCTTAAGCAATATTCAAAATATTGTTCAAAAAGTTTAAGTAGGAAAGAGTGGACGAACAACTAAAACAGTAATATCATTTATGTCAGTGTAAAAAGTACAACACAGACGGAAAAAAAAAAAAATACCAACACCTATTAGGATAAGTTAAGGGGAACCACAGATGAGAAAATAAAAAAATGGACAATTACATGTGTAGACAAATCGCAAGATATAAACAACAGTCAACCATCCATAATCTAGATCATACAGATGCTTTTTAAATTCTAAACAGTCTCAAATTGGCACAATGCAAAGATGTGACTAAGAACACATACATCGGTCAAAAATGTTTTTTGTTTGAACGCAACAAATCGACACTTGCATTCTCAACCTGGCTTTTCAAGGTAAATTTAAAACTGTTCTAAGTAACAAGAATCATTTAGCATCGTAAGAATAAGAGGAATATCTATCAGAAAATCTACTATTTAAAACTAATTTAAAAAAAAACTAAAAAACAAACAAACAAACAAGAAACAGACTGAAACACAAGCAGAAATGGCCAGAACAGAGATGTTTACCAAAAAAAGGGCTATATTTTTTTTTTCTTATCCCTAGGTTAGGTGCTGAAAACTATTCCAAAAATGTTTACATGCCAATACATGTGGAAAAACCTTTCTACCACAATGTGAGGAAGTCATTGCAAGAGACCGTAAACGGGAAGCCAGATTTTTCTTTCTTTTACAAAGCAAATTTATTCTTTAAACAAATCTTGTTATCGAAGCAAAAGTGGGGAAAATACTTTAAAGGCAGCTTATTCTAGCTATTTTCCAGCCCCTTACAGGCAAATTAAGGTCACTGTTTACATTATGAGCTTTATATGATCTAGATTTATTCGACACAAGACAGTGCTCTCAATTTTTAAAGGCTCTTTGTAACAAATGGAATGTAAAATACAGGGGAAAAGCTTTTGATTTCTCAAGTCTCATTCTTAAAATGAGATTTGCATTTTTAACAAATGCAAAACGGACTTTCCTTAAAATACCAATTTTATTCAAACACATTATATTGTGTATATTTCATATGCTTTACATTTTAGATCATGTATTGTAACTGAATTGCTTTTGGCAAGTAAGATGGTTTATTTTTAGTCAGTACAAAAGACATTTTTAATGCTGAACTCTCCAGGTAAAAATAACCAGACTTTAGGCTCAACAAGTAGTGACAATTGACCACTTTTGGACAGGAAATACTTTGTTCCTTGAACGAATGCAAGACATAAGAACCTATATAAGGCATATACCTGTGTTCTATCTTGCAGCATTCGAGAGCCTGCAAACAATACCTTCAAGGGTGGTCTCGTACTTGCCTAATTCACAAGCCATTAAAACATTTTATTATTTTTACCTGTGTGTCTCAGTCTATGAAGAGAATAACCACAACAAAATGTGGGGCCTTAGTAAAAACATGCTAGTTTGATGTATAACTTTTAAGCCCTGAGACGTTCTTACTGCCGCCTCTCATCAAACTTTACCTTCATATAGTATGTATACGTGACTAGAGTTTGAGTTGTTAATTAGTGATCCTTCTAAGCTGTTTCAGCAGGGTGCTGCACCCTGGCCATTTTTGAAATGTGAAAAAGCACCCTGCAGGACCATAAATTGCCCCCTTGTATACAGAATGCAACAGTCAGAGTGCATGTTACAATGTTGTTGTCTACTCTTTGCCCACCTCTGAAATTGGAACAGAATTTCTATCCTTTAGCCAACTGGATGGCAGAGGAGGCACTGTAAATGACACAGCACTCTGATAAAGAGGGAAAGAACAGTGTAAGCAGTGAGCATGTACTGCTTACAGTATTTCCCTAGTAGAAAAGACTTATTTTTTTTCCCTATATATTTTAACCCATTGTTTAAAACTTTTCTGTTTTATAACACATAGAAGACTGGACATATACAGTATGTTTCTCAGTACAGATGTCAGGTTTCTTATATGTATGCATGGGTATATGATTTACTAAGGGCAAAATGTATGTACAAAAACTATAAAAATATGCGCTATGCTTTGTGCGCAAAGCGGCACATCAAAAATGTGCCCTTCAAAATAAAAATGTGCCCTCTTCAATGCTCAGCACCCTGCCCTAAAAAAATCCTAGAGTGAACACTATTAATGGCCTTCTTAAAGTTAGAGAATGGATATAAACAGTTTCCATACACAAGTACTGAAAATAAGAAACAAAAATAGGCCTTCTACGTGGACAAATATCAAACAAACCCCACAATTTAGCTTTAAACAGTGTCTGCGTTAATCTCCAAACTACCCGACCCCCCCCCCCCCCCCCCCCAAAAAAAAGAAGTCTGGTGAAATGTTGTAAACAAATTAGAAAAGGGAGGTAGTGAGTGCGCTGTACAGGGTAAGCCAGGACCACCAGTCGCATGACACTCCCCCCTATGATGAAAGCATCAGGATTGGGTCTGAAACACAAAGGATCTTTATAAATCAAACCAAGGAGGCACCACTGAAAACCCCCTTCTGCAGACAGATGGATTATTCATGTAAGGAAAATAATGTTATAATATGGCAGAAAAAAATACATTTACATATTTATGAATGTTTGTCTGGATCCCTCCCACCACCACCATTTGTATTGCCTATGATGACACCTCCCCCACCTCTTTATTTTAAGTAAACAAAACAGACACAGGCCAAGTAACCCTACAAACAAAGCAGTGTCTGTATCAGATCCACGCAGAGATGCTTTATTTCCTACAGCACTAAAAATAACAGCCACCAAAAATAAAGGGGCCCTTGAAATTAACTCTTCTGGTGCCACAGAGAATTTACACACTTTTACATAAGCACCCAGATACAGCTGATATAAGCCCAAAAATGGTAAACAGGGGAAGGGAGGCCATATCAGCATACTCCTGGTCACAGCTAATCCATAGGAGTATATAGTACAAGCTTGTCTGTCTGTCACTCAGCCTGACAAATAATACTGCAGCCCTTGTATTTCTGATCCATGTTGACAGAGCGACTGAGGAGTGTAGTAATAGTATGAATGGCTGCTATGTCCAGCGATAGCAAAGACGGATCAGAAGACAGAGGATATTATGTGAACACACATTGTTCAACACACTTGCACCCATGTACTTGAACATATATGGACATGAAGCGCGGTATGTTTACATAAAGCGAATATGGTAGGTAAACACAAATATTTAACCCTTGCAATTACTAAGAACATTTGTAAAAAATATATGTAATTATATGTATATATGAACTGCACATGCCAGAGTCCTTAACTCAGAAGCTTACTTTTTATGTCTGGGTACATAGCTGCATGGAAACACTTGGATTATGCCTAGGCGTTATGTCTCGGGATCCTAGGATTGTGTCTGCATATCAGACAGTGCTAGGATCACATGGTTCAGGCTGCTTGTGTACATAGTGTAAATGTATGTTATCCAGGCACCTCATTACACAAACCGACATCAGAAACAGGATGGTACAATGCCCACAGCTGCCCTTTAAAGATATACAACCTTCAAATGGTACTACGCACTACAAACAGTTCTAAATCCATTCCCAGGGATAATTCAGGTCATAAAGCCAGGCAGGTGTTGATGCATGGATACACCCAATTTCAGGGAGCATCATCACAAGCAACACCTGGCCGTACAGGTTTCTTTATTGCGCCTATCCTTTCCTCAGAAGTGTACTTATTAATTGATACTTCTTTAAGATATGGGGAACCTCTGTAAATACTTTACATGTATGTAGGCTGCAGAGTACATAACGGGTTGCGAACCAAAGTATGATCATGCTTGTGAATATAAAATACTGCAGATGTACTCAGTAACCCCAGTGATGTGCAAGCGAACCGCCCTGCCATGCACCTTCTAGGTCTGCAATGGATGGGAGACGCACCTGGGCAGGTGTCCCCACTGGCTGCACTGTCTGATCCACTACATTGCTGCACAGGAGGCATGGTACTCGGTATGATGCACAACCACCTCTGGTCACAGGTACAGGTACCTCCCCACCAAAATCAACGCAGAACTCATCACAGACTGTGCCTATATACCCCTAGACACGAGTGGGGTGTACATGAACCCTCAGCGGGTCACACACAGCCCTCTGCTGCTGCTGTGGGGAGTGAGGGACCTGCTGCAGCGCTCCACGTGTAATAGTGCCTCAGCGAGGACATCATCATCATCCCAGACTAGACAGTCTCCCACGGAGGGGGGGGCACACACACACTCACCTCCATCACTCAGGGACCCCAGGCACAGGCTCGGGCAGAGGCACAGCAGCAAGAGGAGTACAGGGGCCACCGACAGCCAGGCCGGAGAACCCCAGCCCAATCCGGCCTTCATCTCCACAGCTTCCCAGGAGGAGAGACGCGTGGATCCACCGCTCCGGGGGCACTTACATCCACCCCTCCGAGGTCCCGCACTGGCCGGAGGAAAGATGGCGGCTGGAGCCCCCCTGCACACACACACTGCCCCTATATATGTATATGTATAGAGCTCTGTAGAGTCCGCGCACTGTGACCTTGCTGTGGGCTCCGGGGGTCCCTCCTGTGTCCGGGCGGCGGCGGCGGCAGGAGGATGTGGGGGGTTTGTTCTTTGGTTCAGTCTGGGTATGACACAAGGCAGCGTGACCCCAAACACCTCCCAGCCCGGGGTAGCGCTCGGTACGGGGAGAGAGAGGGGCTACCCGCTCCCGAGGCACTGGCTCCGCGCTGCTCCCGCCGCTAGGACACGTTACACGCGGGGAGCTGGCGGCAGGCGCCCGCACTACACACGCGCCGCTCCGAGTCTTCAGCCTCCATATCACCCGTCTCACGGCCGGACCTCAGCCCGCAGGAGGCCGCTGCGGGACCAATGAATGGAGAGTCCCCCGCAACCCCTCCCCTCCGCTCACTCCGGGCCCCTGAAGGTCAGAGACGGGCTCTCCGGTCTCCTGCTCAGTGAGTGGCCGCAGCGCTGCTCCCCAGGCTCGGTGTGCTGCTGCTGGCGTCTGGCTCCGGGCGCTGCTGCAGCGCTGCTCGCATTGTGTGTGATCCCTCTCTGCCTATGTGACGTTACTGCTGCTGCTGCTGCTGCTGTAAACAACAAGAGCCTGAGACACATCCACTAACACACACACAGGGCTGCCTGCAAAGCCAGGACTGGGAGCTGCCTCCTCCTCACACAGGAACAGCACCACCACCACCACTACTACTACTACTATTATGATGATGATGATGATGATTGATTATTACTACTACTACTATTGCTACCGTAGCATCCCCTCCTGCATGCAGCCACACAGCCCTGCTGCCTTATACTGTATGCTGCAGGCACCCTACATTCATACATGCTGCTTCCAGCCTGTATCTACATTTCTCCCATATCCAGCTCTAAAGGTGACATGTTTCAGCCACCCTAAACCATCACATCACTCTACATTACTCTGAATTCATCCTGAATCACGTTACTCAATCTGAAACTATAATTTCTATTTTATCCATATACTATATTATATTATGGGACAGTGCTGTGAATGAAGTAAAGTGTCAAGTGCTGTGGAATATGAGGGCACCATATTAATAACTATTAATAAAAAAAAATATCCAGCCTCAACATACTGTAAGTCATCCCTTAAAGATTCACTGTGAGCATTGTCAATGTTTCTACTACTGTACATACATCATTAATATTCGTGTGTGTGTGTGTGTGTGTGTGTGTGTGTGTGTGTGTGTGTGTGTGTTTGTTTCGGCATCCAGCAATCTCAACACTGTTATCACTTTCACTACTACACCTAGGCCCTCATTCCGAATTGTTCGCTCGCTAGCTGCTTTTAGCAGCATTGCACACGCTAAGCTGCCGCCCTGTGGGAGTGTATCTTAGCTTAGCAGAATTGCGAACGAAAGATTAGCAGAATTGCGAATAGAAATTTCTTAGCAGTTTCTGAGTAGCTCCAGACTTACTCAGCTATTGCGATCAGTTCAGTCAGTTTCGTTCCTGGTTTGACGTCACAAACACACCCAGCGTTCGCCCAGACACTCCCCCATTTCTTCAGACACTCCCACGTTTTTCCCAGAAACGCCAGCGTTTTTTCGCACACGCCCAGAAAACGGCCAGTTTCCGCCCAGAAACACCCACTTCCTGTCAATCACAGTACGATCACCAGAACGATAAAAAAATCCTCGTTATGCCGTGAGTACCTGACTTTTGTGTAAAATAACTAAGCGCATGCGCTCTGCGAACCTTGCGCATGCGCAGTAAGCGACTAATCGCAATATAGCGAAAATCGTCAATGAGCGAACAACTCGGAATGACCCCCCCTAGTGCATTGAACATAATAGCCTCTACTATAAGCTGACTCCACAATGGGGGTAATTCAGAGTTGATTGCAGCAGCAAATTTGTTAGCAGTTGGGTAAAACCATGTGCACTGCAGGTGGGGCATATATAACATTTGCAGAGAGAGTTAGATTTGGGTGTGTTATTTTGTTTCTGTGCAGGGTAAATACTGGCTGCTTTATTTTTACACTATAATTTAGATTTCAGTCTGATCACACCCCACCCAAATCTAACTCTCTGCACATGTTATATCTGCCCCCCCCCCCCTGCAGTGCACATGGTTTTGCACAATTGCTAACAAATTTGCTGCTGCGATCAACTCTGAATTACCCCCAATGGGGGTCATTCTGACCCGTTCGCACGCAGCGGTTTGACGCTGCAGTGCGAACGGGTCCGGAATGCGCATGCGCGGCGGCCGCAATGCACGTGCGCGACATTGCCCGGCGACAGGGGTCGGGTTACGCCGCGTCCTAAGAAGGAAGCGGTCGCAGAGCCCACCACAAAGAAGATTGACAGAAAGAAGGCGTACCTGGGCGGATCCGGACCGTTGGAGACCGTTTTAGGGGAGTGGAGAAGAAAACGCAGGCGTGTCCAGCAGAACGAAGGGCAGATGTCTGACGTCAAAGCCGGACCCAGCATCGCTGAGATCGTCGCACAGGGTAAGTATGTCCAGCCCTATTCTACTTTTGCATGACATTTTTTTAGCTTAGCAGGGCTGCACAAGCGATCGCAGCCCTGCTAAGCTAAAATACACTCCCCCATTGGCGTGCACTAGTTGATCGCAGCAGCAGCAAAAAGTTGTACATGCAAGATGACCCTTCTCATTCCTACTTATGCAGTCTGTGCTGTATCTCATACTATAGATGTACTATGAGTCTTAAATTCCATCTACTTTTCATTCTGAACATTAAAAGTCTCATTACATCTAGTTGAAACATTATAGATGTTGCATCCATCCCCAAAGTAATTCCTACCAGATGTATTATGAAAATTATTCTTACTACATCTAGTCTAAATGGTATGACACTTGTATTCTTTCTGCATTCCTGAATATTATTCTTGCATCCTTCCCAAACATTTTAATTCCTAAATCTATTCTGACTAGATAATAGTGTTTTATATAATTACTCACTCGAAGAGCAAATTATATGGCAGCTCCTATTCATATTAAGCCATGCAAATACAGTAAGTTCTGTCTACTAAGCTATGCGTTCATGTATTTTAAGTATAGAGGACATTAAATATATTTCTAAAGGTTATACGCATTCTTGTTTTAATATTTTGAAATTGAAGGGTGCATCTTATATTAATAGGACTTCTTTAGAAGTTCTGTCTCTATAAATGTCCATTACATAACCATTAAGTTTGCTCATAGTCTAAACATATGGATATCATAAAACGTTATCAAGCATACACTGTACATCTCCCAGTGCTAAGCATAATTAAGCCAATACAAATTTTGAGGTTAGAGTGTATTTAATTATGTAACACATTTACTTTGCACTAATGAATAATATTTTATGAAGTAAGAATGTCTAAGGGATGAAATGATCCAGGTTTCTATCCTCAATCAGAACGTAAATAAAAACGACTATATTGTTTGTAAAATATAAAATAAGTTATGTCTCACTGTGATTTGTATTGTGTGAAGTGACTGTCAAAAATGTAAAATTATTACCAATTATTTGCTTGAATGATAAGGAGCATAAAACTGGTGAATGAAAAACACGGTTAATTGAGTTACATATTAATGATAGGAAGATGTAATCATTTACGAAGAATGGTTAATTCAGTGTGCTTTTTACTACAAGTTCATTCCTAATCAGTGAATGGTTATACTTGTGACATTACTTTTCTGTTATATGTTTCTTAAACTGGTGAAGATAACGAAAAGGGTCAGAAAAACATGAGAAACACTCTTGCACTGGACTAAACCCATGGACGTTGGTGATATAGGCACTATATATAGTATATTTATAAACATGATCTGTTTTCACCTACCAGTTACAGGTTTTTGCCTTGAATTACAGAACATTTGCTTTGCTTTACTATGTAAAGTAACACCTTTTTTAATGAAGCATGACCTATATATTGGATTAATAACAAAAACAAACTACTTTTTTTAATGTTTTGTTTAAAATACAGGTGTATTATCTGTTTGTTTAAAGCCATTTATTCATTTTTTGAAATCTATTTTTGTTTGTCCGGAATTTCTAGGAAATGTTGACGGAAAAATGAATGTTGTGGATTGCTAACATTCATCCTATTGAACATATGCATGAAAATAGACCATGAAGCTGTTTAATATATCTACAAAATATTTCAAACTATTTGGAAAAACTTAATTTCTCTGTTTCTCCAGATGAGTATATAAATTGGCATTTTAAAGAACATGTTCTTGAAACATTAATTGCCATTTGATATATATATATATATATATATATATATATATATAGTGTATATATAAATTAAAAAATGTTTTTAAAGCAAGACATTCAAGATGATGACTGACCTGTACATGGATTTCATGTACTCAATGATGACCCAACCATGCCTACTCCTAATTTTTACTTACGCCATTGGAACGTTACTCCAATATATTTGATATAAGTTTATATTTTCCTTGCCTGATAACACCTTGCACAGATGTAATATGGGATGGTGATATTGCACCCATACTTATCATTTCTTGTGCTGAGTGAACGCTTGATTTCTGGTGTATTGGGTCCTATTTGTCTTTGCAAAAACTACGCCAACTGTAACTTTAAACATTGTAGTTGTTGTAAAAACAAATTCTCTAATGCAATTACAATTCACCAATGAATACTAGCATCTATATTTACCCTGTATTTTCCTTCTTAGCAAATCTACCTTAGAATGTCATCTTAACTTTTGGCAAAGCACTGGATATATGTATCCTATACAGTCATTATGTAACAAAACTGTTTGAATCCGTAGTTCAAAAGGAAAATATATGCATAAGTAAATGACTACTGAAGGATTTTTTTTAGTACACCTGTCATTCCTGCATAAAACTAAATTGGTAACTACTTAATGTATAAAGATGATTGTGTGTGAAAAAAAATCCCCCAAAATATCTATACTGATTCACATTTCTATTCGATGCAAGTTACTGTAGGATGTTTTATTTTAAACAACAACAATTTTCTTGAATCTAACTCCCAATTTGTATTAGTCAGGAAATGTTACCAAGTACAAATAAAAATTTTGGAACATAGGGAATCCCTCATATTTAGGAACTGTTTCATTTACTGCCCACTGTTGAAGCATGTTGACTGTTGATGTTATTTATGTGCTTTTATTGTTCACATAGATTAAATGGGATGGAGCAATTATTCCAATCCAGAAGAGTAATGGTTGCCCACTTTTTGGTTTTGCCGCTAATAAACATTTTTTAATTATTATTACTTTATAGTATTATAATATGTATACATTCTAGATGCTGCATAAAGTACCTGTCATTTTAAGATCTTTATTGTGAATAATGAAAAGAGTAAAGAATATATATACAGTTGATCCAGGGGTTTATGCATTTGATCAAGTTTAGGGTGCAGTTTATTCATTAACTTTTTTATATGTATAGACTCCAAAAGGCATGGCACGCGTGGCATAACTTAAATCCTTTAAAAGTAGTTTGTAGATGTAAATATTTCAGTGCATTTATTAAATCTGCACTTTCATCGGGAATGCGGCAGAATGCAGATTTTATTAATGCACTGAAATGCTAATTCTGATGTGATTTAAGTTATGATGCATTGGACTTGTATATGTAACTGTACATTGGTGGTCATTCCGAGTTGATCGCTCGCTAGCAGTTTTTAGCAGCCGTGCAAACGCTATGCCACCCCCCACTGGTAGTGTATTTTAGCTTAGCAGAAGTGCGAATGAATGTATCGCACAGTGGCTACAATTTTTTTTGTGTAGTTTCAGAGAAGCTCAAAACCTACTCAGCGCTTGCGATCACTTCAGACTATTCAATTCCTGTTTTGACGTCACAAACCCGCCCAGCCACGCGGCTGTGTTTTTCCTGGCACGCCTGCATTTTTCCGAACACTCCCTGAAAACGGTCAGTTGACACCCAGAAATGTCCACTTCATGTCAATCACTCTGTGGCCACCAGTGCGACTGAAATGCTTCACTAGACCCTGTGCAAAACTACATCACTCGTTGTGCTCGTACGTCGCGCGTGCGCATTGTGCCGCATACGCATGCGCAGAACTGCCGTTTTATAGCCTGATCGCTGCGCTGCGAACAAATGCAGCTAGCGATCAACTCGGAATGACCCCCATTGCACTGAAGGGGGTTGTGTATGTCGCACCGAAATGTCAGGACTGACTTGCAACATGTGCTAGAACTATTATTAATATATAAGAATACATTAGCTTATAAAGAAAAAAAAGTCCTGGCGTGCCATCCCTTTTTGTTTGGATTTTTTTATTATTATTATTATTATTATCTTTTATTCATATGGCGCCAGAAGGGATCAGCAGCGCCCATTACAGAGTACATAAACAAATGAGCAAAATAAGAAAAAAGCACTTACAGTTTGAGACAATATAGGACAAGTGTAAGTAAGAGAAGGAAAGGCACATGAGAGGAGAAGGCATACGGACCTTTGGCCTTTGACATGTCAGATTGGACACCCAGGCCACTGCAAGGACTCAAGTGTGCACTTCTGTGTTTTTATGTTTATTTAGGTACACGTTGCCGCAGTCAGAAGCGGCCGAGCGTCACGGTCACCAGGGCAACTTGTTGACGCGGCGCTAGTGACGTCATCCGGAGGGGACCCGCTACGGAGCAGGAATCCGTGCATCCGGTCCAAGCGTGATACACTGGCGGGCTTCTACACTTTATAAGGTACAGTTTGTTTGTGTTGTTACACACCTTGACAAAGGGGCGTGTGAGCCCCGAAACGTTGGGATACCTTTGATGTGAAATACATTTTATGCCTCTTGAACCTCTGAGTGCCACTGCTGTTTGTATTGGGACATAGGAATTTAACTCCAGAGGGCACCGGAGTACTTTGTGCTGACTGAAGGAAGAGTGTCGGTCTGTATGAATATATATATATATATATATATATATATAACACATATGTCAAGGAAATGAAGGGGGCGGGCATACAATAAATCTAAGGTGTGAAAGTATGTAACCTCAACCATTCAAGGATGCATTATTATTATTATTAGCAGTTTCTTATATAGCGCAGCATATTCCGTTTGCGCTTTACAATTAGAACAACAGTTATAGAACAAAACTGGGCAAAAAACAGAGAGACAGAGATAGGAAGGCCCTGCTCGCAAGCTTACAATCTATAGGTAAGTAGGCATTGATACACAAGGATAGATGCTACCTATCGCATAATGGTCCACCAGATTGCTAGGTTCTTAATGGGTTGTATGATATGATCACCCAGCAATGTTGGAAGAGAGGATGTAATTGGATAGAGAAGCATTGAAGGTTATGTGGGTGGGTATGGAATTTGATAGGCTTGTCTGAAGAGGTGAGTTTTCAGGGAACGTTTAAAGGTTTGGAGACTAGAGGGGAGTCTTATTGTGCATGGGAGGGCATTCCACAGAGTGGGTGAAGCCTCGATAAAGTCCTGTAATTTTCAGTGGGAGCAAGTAATACATGTGGATGAGAGATGCAGATCTTGTGCAGAGTGGAGAGGTCGGATAGGGAGATATTTTGAGATGAGTGAAGAGATGTATGATGGTGCAGTTTGGTTAATAGCCTTGTATGTAAGTAAAAGTATTTTATATTTGACACGGTAGAAAACCGGTAACCAATGGAGGGACTGACAGAGCGGATCAGCAGAAGAAGAACGTCTAGCGAGGAAGATTAGCCTCGCAGCTGCATTGATGGTTGGATTGCCTTTCATGATGGCTAATAATTTAATAATCTGTAAGGGCATCCCCTATTAACATAAGTAACATTAGCATCCATCTTTCACACCTTTGGCTAAAATGTTTACGCATAATGCTGCTGACAGATCTGTCTCAAATTTACCAACCACTGCCAAAAATCTGACGTTTAGTAACAGAGCACACACCTGTATCATTCCAAAATGTTAGCGTGTGTGCTACAGAATAAAAAAGACCAGTTGTAAAGGATTCTTACTTGCACTAGAGAAAAAGTCTTTACGGAGATTTCCTCAATTAATATCAGTACATAATTCAAGAGTCTTAAAATCTGTTAACAAAGAAAAAAAATGACACATTAATCCAGACTTGTTTATTGGTTTCTTTGATGTGCTGCAGTCCATCGATTCTTTCTTCATTGCAGCCAGCAGTGTGCCCCTGGACTACACATAGGCCTTCTGAAATAAAAAGTCAATCTTGAAGGAGCAGGATGATCTGCCACAGTCTAGTGGTGATCTTAACACATCTGCTGTGGCGGGCCTTCCTCATACAGGCATTGGTTAGTACATTGACCACGTACTGCCAACAGATGCACCAGACCCCAGATGAGTGATATCTAAGCTACATTTTAATGTATGGAAAATTAACACAAAACTGATTATAGCTTTTAGTGACATTTTAAAAGATAACTTTTCTTTTGGACCCATATTAAACCAGTTACTTAGCTGTTGCCATTCTCGTACATTGAGGTTGGTCATTTGTGTGGCTCATATAGTTAGTACATTGTCTGCCCTATTTCTGCTTTGCTTAAGCTGTGTTTTATATGCACTGTGGAAAATGTAGATGTGCGTGTCTAGAAACTGACTTAAAATACCAGAGTCATATATCATCATGTTGTTTATAGGACATCGGTCTATGTGACTGAGACATTCAAAGATGCTTGTTCAATTTGTCTCCTTCCTCTAATTTTCTTCAAATACTTCTGCCATTGAGGGGAGCAACAGTATTGTTAAATGATAAACTGCTCGTAATGACCTACAGTAGTATTAGGTGCAAAGGCCAATTGCTGATGGGATGACTAGTGTGTATGAACTGCGCATTACAGTAAATGTAAACATTTCTTCCATATCTTGCCCCTTATCACTTATGAATCATCCCTTGATTTTAACTTTCATATTTTTTTTTAAACAAAGATATTGAAATCTCATTTGTGCCTTAAGTAGGTAATAACAGAGAGGAGCCATCATCGTGGTCTTTATTTTGTGTATCACAGTTTTACATTTTTGTATACATTGGCATTTGGTCTGATTTAAAGTGCACCTAGTGGCGCAATGTGCATTCCATCATTCCAGTTGATATCCAGTTATAGGAGCTTGAATTAATTTTTAAGTGGAGTTTAATATGTTCCCTGATATTCATAATTTTCCAATGATGCTGTCCTTGCTCCTACTGCTAAATGTGTGTTTAAATCAAGCAGCGATGTAGTTGCAACATCCTTCCTATGTGAACCTATTCAGGTTTGTTAGCAAACCAAAAAAAGCACACTAGGGCAAAACCATGCTGCAGTGCAGGTGGGGCAGATGTAACATGTGCAGAGAGAGAGGTAGATTTGGGTGGGGTGTGTTCAAACTGAAATCTAAATTGCCATGTAAAAATAAATCAGCCAGTATTTACCCTGCTCAGAAACAATATACCGTATATACTCAAGTATAAGTCGACCCGAATATAAGCCGAGGCACCTAATTTTACCACAAAAAACAGGGAAAACTTATTGACTTGAGTATAAGCCTAGGGTGGGAAATGCAGCTCTAGCCGTACACAGCCCTCATACTGCCAGATATGCCCCACAGTGCCAGATATGCCCTCATAGTGCCAGATATGCCCCCACAGTGCCAGATATGCCCTCTCACTGCCAGATATGCCCCCACAGTGCCAGATATGCCCTCATAGTGCCAGATATGCCCCCCACAGTGCCAGATATGCCCTCATACTGCCAAATATGCCCCCACGGTGCCAGATATGCCCTCACACTGCCAGATATGCCCCCACAGTGCCAGATATGCCCTCACACTGCCAGATATGCCCCCACAGTGCCAGATATAGCCTCATACTGCCAGATATTCCCCCACAGTGCCAGATATGCCCTCATACTGCCAGATGTGCCCTCATACTGCCAGATATTCCTCCACAGTGCCAAATATGCCCTCATAGTGCCAGATATGCCCCCACAGTGCCAGATATGCCCTCATAGTGCCAGATATGCCCCCACAGTGCCAGATATGCCATCACACTGCCAGATATGCCCCCAGTGCCAGATATGCCCTCATAGTGCCAGATATGCCCTCATAGTGCCAGATATGCCCTCATACTGCCAGATATGCCCCCACAGTGCCAGATATGCCCTCACACTGCCAGATATGCCCCCACAGTACCAGATATGCCCTCATACTGCCACATATGCCCCCCCAAGTGCCAAATATGCTCCCCCAGTGCCAGGTATAACTTACCCTCCGCCGCTCCCGTGCTGTTTTGTGAAGGAGGGACATGGAGGGCACAGCGCGCGCATCTCCTGTGTACCCCCTGCATCTTCAGCAGCCGCGGCGGGTCTGTTAAATGAAGTGCCGGTTCGTGAGCCAATCAGAGCTCACGAACGGGTACTTCATTTAATAGACCCGCCGGAGACGCAGGAGGGACACAGGAGAGGCGCGCGCTGTGCCCTCCATGTACCTCCTTCACACTGACTCGAGTATAAGCCGAGGGGGCTTTTCCAGCACAAAAAAAAGTGCTGAAAAAGTCGGCTTATACTCGAGTATGTACGGTAACTCATCCAAATCTAACTCTCTCTGCACATGTTACATCTGCCCCACCTGCAATGCAAAATGGTTTTGCCCATTAGTGTGCTTTTTTTGGTTTGCTAACAAACATGAATAACCCCCATAGACCACTAAATAAAAAGAATAGTTGGACGCCAGGTAAGTAACATTTATTATTATAGTTTAACGAAATAAAACCCAAAACCTTTAACCCTTTGGTGATATGGTTAAATTGTGTGATCACTTACATTTCTTGTACATCTTTATATGGCAATAAGCTTGGCTTCAGAACAGTAGATTAACATACAATAACTGCATGTCCATATTTGTGCACATGTTAGCATATACAGTAACAGAATAAATGTGTGAACATGCAAGTTTCTGTAATATCATGGTCTGCTTTCATCCAGTATTACCACCACATCCAACTCAAGTGAAATACAAATTTTAACCTTTGATTGTACTGTAGTGACTGAATAAGAGGATGGAACCAATAATGTTCTGATGGAATTGTTAGCGTGATATTTAGACGCATGAAACCTTTGATTTTATATAAATATCACAATTTTGTAGAAAACAAACTGTTTCATTGTGCAGAAACGGCAAGTTTCATATGGAGTAAAAACCCTTTAAAATCACATGGAACCATTGCATAATACAGACTAGTCACTTGAGGTGCACAAATTAAATGGGAGGGGGTAATTGGCTAATCCTACCTCACACTATTATATACTGCAGCAGGATCCCATATTTACTGTTCATCGATAGCTACACTAGACCACTGCTGTGGTCAAATAGAAATTTTGGGGGTTATTCAGAGTTGTTAGCAAACGAAAAAAGTTAGCAATTGGGCAAAACTATGTTGCACTGCTGGTGGGGCATATGTAACATGTACAGATAGATTTAGGTTTGGATGGGTTATTTTTTTACGCTGCAGTTTAGATTTCAGTTTGAACACACCCCACCCAAATCGAACTCTCTCTGCACATGTTACATCTGCCCCACCTGCAGTACAACATGGTTGTGCCTAATAATGTGCTTTTGTGGTTTGCTAACAACTCTGAATAACCCCCTTTATCTTCTAAGTATGATTTAATGTGTTTGTTGTTTATGTATTAGTCATTGTAACACTGTACATTGGGGGAAACGGCATACATAAATAGGGACATTCAAAAGTAGACAAATTAAGTGCAGGCACGTAAAAACCAATGGCAGACCCTGCATGTGAAAGCTCCCAGTCTAGTGGCAAAAGGGTGGGCACTGTGATAAGAAGATTGAGTGTGGGTCAGAGTGAAGATATGGAGAATAGTGTTACCAGTATGAGCAGTGTAAATGGGAATATTGGAAGATCTAGTAAATAAGTAGTTTTTTTAGAGTGATAAAGAAATTTGAACACTGGGGGAGACTCTTATCAAGTGTGGTAAGGAATTGTGTATATGGTTAACAGCACGTGAGAAGTCTTATAGATGAGAGTGAGTGCCGGTTATCCGAGAGGAGAGTAGTTAGTGAGAGAGAGTATTTCACATATGGATAGAATGCTGTACATTGTCTATACCTTCATAATGACCATATCTATTTGTTGTACATAATATAATACAGGTATAATCTTGTTATTCACAATATGAACTCCTAACTCAGGTTATTCACCTGCTGTGCAAAACAAAATTGTTGGCAGAGGACTTGCTGTGAAATTTCAGTAAAACATTAAGTACTAGTAAATCTCATAAAGAAACCTGACTGATCTATTTGGCGTTTGTACCTTTTCCAATGTTTGTATGTGACCTTTAAAGGTCCATCTGCACAAAGGACATTCAGGCAGGTGGAAAACACACATTCATCAGTCCTTCACATGCAGTCCAGCATGTCTTACATGTACAAATAACATGTCCATTCCTTCCTCTCAGAGTTTCTCTACTCCAGGTGGGAGGTTTTTGTTTTTCAATATGGACCTGAAAAATATTTAGCCCTGAGGGCTCAGTCGTGAAACCAGAGACAGACGGATATGCATACCACACAGTGTAAGCACACTGTTTACATGTCTGTGATAGAGCTACAGACAGGAGGCAGCACACATACACTGTGGAATTTTATATAGCACTAATAATCGCAGAACTGCAGAAAAACATGAAAAGAAAAGTGCATGAAACAACACGTAAATGGCTTTTGTTGACTGTAAGCAACAACTGAGAGCAGAATTATTTGGGGCAGCTCTGAATACAGGTGATGAGGAGTGCCAGACGCTTTCTCAAGAAATAGCAAAATTGCACAGTCTGCAACATACTAGATTACAATTGGTGGAACACCAATTGCACCATAACACTGTCTTGAAAGACGCAGGGAATTACCTTGCTTTCAAAATACATAGGTTCTCTTCTCTGATAAATTTGCAAGCTCGTAATTATGATAGCAGTAATAATTATAATGACAATAATGACTACCTAAGATATATTCCAAGGCATTAAGATAAAGTAACAACATAAAACAAGAATGTACCAGTGTAAAGACATTATTTTGAAGTGTTTTTATGTCGGTATATATTCATTTTGTTATTTATACATTTGACAACTGTGATAGAAAACAATTATTACAAACCCAGTTTTGAAATAATTATTGAATTAATCATTTAAACGCAAAGTAGTTGTTTTGCAAATTAACTTGTTTTATTGTGAACACAAGGTTCTACGTTAAATGGGAAATTGTGCTGAATTATGTATCATGGTCACATGACAATTATTTAAAATGCTTATCCATTGGTGAATGGAACGGTGTGATGCATTTTGTGTTTTACTAAAGATTATTCTATAGCTATACGTTCAGAAAATAGAACAATAATTTTCAAAGACCAAACAGTGTCACTTATCACAGTCACTAGTTTTGTTCAGTGTTGTTTTAAATGCAATCTTGTGATGATCTAAACAAAGTCCAAGAGTAATACAGTTATATCCACTCAGGGTTCTAGTATAGATTTGTTTATAGCATACAATTTCTCTTTCTTTTTTGATAGTATCGTCTAAGCTTCTTACTATAATTGTAAGTACATTTATTAAAATGTTTCTGAAGCAAACAAGGCATTGTTTATCATAGATCTTAAAAACATGTTCTATCACAAACTTATACACAAAATAATTCTAAATTAACATATTCTCTAAGCAGAGACATTGGTCTGCTTTGGTTCATTGACTGCACCACATTGTGCAAGGTCTTTTAATACAGTTATGTAATCATTGCATGAATAATTAATAATACTGTGTGCACAGTGACCATATTACAAACATTGCCTAAAAGATAAAATATCAGTAATTTAAAATTAAATTTGGTTGGATATTATTATTGATGTTAAAATGTATTTATGTAGCGCCAGCATTTTCCATTGCACTTTATAATTTGGAACAAAACAGTAATAAAAATAGACAGATATTAACAAACAGAAAGACAAGTTTGCAGTCTACACAAACATAATTTTAGTGGCACTGCTGCTGCCCAGGTGCCTATTTATTAAACATATAAATAATTTCAATAGGTAAAACACAGAGAATAAAAGCTGTACCAAGCAGCATGTACCAGCTCTTGTTGGTACCAATATAGGCAGTGTCTGTGCCCCTATATATTTATCTTGCACTCCCCTGACATAGACATAACAAATAGCATCTCCCATAGTGACATACCCACTGGAACCCAATAATAATAATATTGGGTTATCTCTGTACTGCCACCAGTTAACCTCAAGTGGTATTACAGCAAATATATATTTCTTTCCAATTTCCCATACCATATTCTTGGCACATGTTAGCCTACCTTTTGGTTTCTATATATATATTGGATAAATGCATACTGTATGCTGAGAAGTACATCAATGTTTTAGAACAAGATAATACAATTTAATTTGGTGTTCATTGAGAAAAGTGCAGACACAGCACAGGACAAAACTTTTAAGGATAGAACTTTAAGGTGTTATACTCCCAGAATGTTAGGATTGTTTGCAGTGACTTTATTCTAGCAAATGCAGAAGAATACATTTCAGCAGAATAGAATGCATAGTGAGTAGGGACAGTTTAAGTAACTGCACATATTGTGGGATGGTGCAGCTACTGCGTTATTTGAGTACTGTAACACTAATCTCTGATGTCCTTTGTCACTACTGTTTAGTTTCAAGAATATGGTACTTTCTTTACAATCTAAATACAATACAAATATACAGTATATACTGTCAAATGGCACTCCAGGTCCATAAAGTGTTTCAAAGCTGTATATAGATCTAAATAATCTATTTCTCGACACTTCAATTTCAACAGTTTAAAGTAAAAATCTATATTTTATGCAGAGTCTGCGATGGATAAATTCTTCTTAAATAAAATGGACTTTGTGTGTGTGTGTGTGTGTGTGTGTGTGTGTGTGTGTGTATATATATATATATAATATTATCTAGAAATGGTCGCCGATAGGCAATAGTTTTTTAGTACTCAGTTCAACTTTTTCTAAGGTTATAGCATGGAGATCATGATACAATATCACTTGTTTGCTTGTAAGTGGGCAAACAATTTCTACACCATAGTAATTGAAATTCAAGGTAGCCTATTACTGGGTACACAATATCCAATTATTAGGTCGATCACCCAATATATTTTGTCTGACCAACACAATACTTGGATAGTGTGTATGCAGGTGCGTTGGAGTGTTTAAGCCAATAAACGGCTTCAAATGTTCCTGCAATGGTCAGATCAGGGGAGCGATATTGCATGTGCTGCATATACGCGATCCTGTTCCCATCCACCCAATCCCATGAAAGAGATGAAAGGGCAATTACACACTGAGCCACAAATTACTCAGTGTGTAACGGGTGCGCACTAATACCATAATCACGTTGGATCAGAACGTTAACGGATCAGCGACACCTGTCGCGTAGTGTGTAGCCGGCTTAAGTTATATATATGTACACACCAGTGACGTGTGGTGGTGTAAGGCAGAGCCTTTCCTGTCATACTAACATGTTAACTACAGGTTTGACTATATAAAGTGTATGAAAAATGAAAAGAATATATTTTAAATATCTTTCTATTATTGTAATAATTTTTAGTCACCACTAAAGTCTGTGGGGGGTATCTAGTTGCCTGCAATGCCGTTTTGGCGGATTAAAATGGCAGGATATTGCGATTAATGACCAATGGTCATTATCGCGGTATCCTATTACAGGCCATTTTCATTGGATGAAACGGAGCCGCGATCGTGCCATAACACATGGGATCGGGGGTAATCCCGTGTGGTATCGTGGCTCAAGCAGTCTGAGGAACCCATAAGTACCGTCATTGGAAGGAGGAGCTCGCTGCATTGGGGCTAATAGGATAGACCCTAGTGATACAATTATCCGCAGTCATCTACCGCAGGTAATTGGATACCCCCCTAAGACTGGTGAGGTAGTGCCTCCTTTGCCTATCTTTCCGCAAATCTCTGGTAAAAACTCACCAAATTTCCAGCAGTATATACTTCTGCACCTGTGTATAATGCCCACATGCACCCTTTGGCTCACATATTGTGTGTAAATCTGGCTCTGGTACTAGCCAGTGCCTCCTGAGACATTTAGCTCACTGCATGTCCCTTACACACATATATGATCCATACCATTATTTGTGTGCACTAATAGTAAAGCAGTGTAAAATGATCTCACAATCCACATTACATTATAAGACAGAACAGTTATAAAGCTTAAGCACTCATTTGAAGACTAACAAAAATCTTGGTTTCTTGTTAATGTACACAATTATTTATTGTCTGCTATACAAAATGAAATGCATATATTTATTTACATAGATAGTGGGGAGAGGCATTGTATTATTTTAGTAATAAATTGTTAATAACTGTTTTGTATCCTGGACATAATAACGTTTTCTTCTTAATGCTTGTGTACTTATTATTTTACAGATATGCACAGTCGTCTTTAAAAAGAGCTGTGAGTAGGCATTTGTGCAGGCAAGGTCATTAAAGCTGCCATGTCCCTCCTCTTAACTGTAAAAACAATACGATCTGCGGGTTAAATGTCCCTGTTTGGCTTCTGTTGTAACCTTACGGTAAGCCATTAAATGTTGAAGCATGTGTGAGGTGTTGGATTTGAATTCACAAGTAGGTTGGTTGAGTTCCAGAGCTCTGTAAACTGTGCTGTGTATTTTTCTTATCTCTGTTATCTTTCTCTGACTCCATATTGAGTACTAATAACTGTGTTATTATTACACTTGTTGAATGAATGCCATTTTTGCATTATTAAATGATTCTTGCATTAACTCTCTACAGTCCAGTTGCAAATATTAAAAATATTAACAGACAAGTAGCTACAGTATGCTTGTGCCAGATGTGGATTACTTTACTATAAGGATGTATGGGGCCAGATTCCAGGTTCTAGAGGAACGATGAGCGCATAGCTGCCTCATACATCTCACGCAGTACAAGTCAACTGAGTGGTACAATCTGCTCCCATGGGACCAACTTGTGTCATTTTCTGGGACAGATACCTTGTGGTCTCATTCACACATATTTAGTAGTAAAATACATGAAAACTAACACTTTAGATGTGTTTTATCAATTAGTTTCAAACAAATTTTGCAGTATTCATTTGGTACACTTTCACCAATACAATCTATTACAGATGCTTACCGACATGTTCCGAGCTGAGGGGTGTGTCATGATGTATAGTGGGCGTGGCTGTGTCACAGCAGCGTGATTGGATCATATCCCGTGAGGTTGGTAGGGGTGGTGGTAGCACAGGTATATATGTGGCATAGATCATGCCAAAATCTAAACTCTTAAACACAACAAGCCCATAAGAAATCATTTATCCTATTTTAACCCATTTTTCGGTTCATAAGCATGTCAACAGCAGATTGGTGTAAACAAGCAAGTGCTGTTATGCAACAGATTAATATGTGTAATGTGAAAATCATTGGATTATGCAGCAATTTACGCTATGCGGGCCTGGTTCAGAGATGTAGGCTACTGCACAGCCGCTGCAGCTTTGTAGGCCTCCTGCAGTGCACATGGGGGAGGTCATTCAGATCTGATCGCTGGGCTGCGTTTTTTTCTGCCCTGCGATCAGATAGTCGCCGCCTACAGGGGGAGGGGAAAATCACTGTGCAAGTGTGCGATCACTTCTTTTGCAGACCTGCACAAAAATCAGTTTGTGCAGTCTTACTTACTCTTTGTGTGCGATGGAATCAGGCTGATCGGGGCCGAAGCTGATGCCAGACACCCTCCCTGAAAACACCTGATCCCACCTGCATTTTTCCGGACGCTCCTGGAAAACAGTCAGTTGACACCCACAAATGGCCTCTTCCTGTCAATCACCTTGCAAACGCCTGTGCGTTCGGATTTTTCACACCATCCCATCGCTAGACCCTGATGCCTGTCGTTGTTGTGCGACGCGGTAGCGCATTGTGGTGCATACGCATGCACAGTTCAGATCCGATCGCCCGCTGTGTGAAAACGCACAGCAGCGATCAGATCTGAAGTACCCCTATGATTTTGCCCATTTGAGAACAATTTTGCTTCTGCGATCTGGTCTGAATTAGGCCCTATGTGAAAATCTGTCTGTTCAGAGGGTAATGCAGCAGTTTACCTTAAATGTGCCCAGCAGAGTGGATTGTTAGTCTGCCTTCTCCTCCCCTGAGTCTAATGTGTAAATGAAGCAGTTGTAAGGAGAGTTTGGACTGAAATACCTCTTTCTGAGCCAATGCTTGCTACTAGGCTACAAATCTCGTCAGCAGCAACCAATATTATGCTAGTGGGGAATTATGAGAATTAGGGGTCTGTTTACTAAAGGTCAATTTTAATCGATTTCCACACTTTTGAACACATTTAAAAATTAATATAAAGTAAATGTGTGTTTTAATTCTGGAAGCCCCACATCGATTAAGATCCTTTTTAATCATTCTGAAATTGATGTAGAGCGATTAAAATCAACCTTTAGTAAATATACTCCTTATAGTTTAACAATAGCTAGTCAGTACTGTTTTCAACTCTTCACATAAACATGATACACTTATATAGAGAAAAGGTTTGGTACAGTAAAGAGTTAATCAATTTATTGATATGCATTAATATTCTTTTTCGCCAAACACCTCAGGTATTTTCTCCTGCACGTTCTTGCATTCCCAGTCACAATTCTCACCCAAACAAAATTGTTTTCCTGTGATTTGGCTGGATAGTGTTTTTTTCCCTTTGGCAGGTAATTCCAGGCACTCCCTTCACTCGCTGCCACCACCCAAACCTGAGCGCTTACAAACCGACACTTAACCTCTCTCTGCTCTTTGCTCAGATGCCTTCTCAGCTGCAGTTGTATACAGCGAAGGTGGCATCTCTTTGTGCCACACTCCCTGGCGCCAACCTCACCTTTAAATATGAACACACCCTAGCAGTAATCTTCAGATATAATTACTATATTCATTCATCACCCTTCCCAGACGGTGTGGTCATACAAACACGACCATTTATGGATCACCTCAACATCCTTATTGAGACAAAATGAAAGGTGTGTTTACTCTTGCACACACAAATACCAGTTCATACACCGCAGAACCACTTAATGGCGTGTTATTGATTTGAGCATGTTTAACCTCCATTTAACCCCTGATAAGTCAAAAAACACACAAAGCCACATTAACCCAATGACAGCCATCTGTGCAAAGAGAACAACATTTCTCTGAAGAGCATATCAGGTTTCCAAATAGGAGGCAGTGTTAATAGTTATCTTAAAGCACATACAAGGCACAATTAAGGTTTTGCCTAAAAGAGATTATTTTAGAGACATGTGCAAACCAGACAATATTTAAAGGGAAACTACCCAGGTAATAAAGTGATTTTACAGATCCAAATTAGTAAGCGTATTTGGGGAAGAGATAAGCTTTTTTTCCATGGACTGCAGCAAGGTTTATTGATCATATGTAAACAAACAAAAATGGGGAGATGTTTAAGTGATTCATTGGCAGACTGGAGGAACTTGGAAGGAGTGCAGGAGAGGTGGAAAAAACTGAAAAGTGCAATACTAAGTGCAACAGACCTTTGTATCAAAATGGTTAGGAAAAGCACCAGGAAAAGGAAGCCAGTGTGGTTCACAAAAGAAGTATCAACTAGTGTGAAAGCAAAAAAGATGGCTTTTAGGAAATACAAACAGACTCAAAATAATAACGACAAAGAGGTGTATCTGGACAGACGGAAGGATGCTAAGAAAGTGATCAGACGTGCAAAGGCAGAAGCTGAGGAGAAAATGGCCCAGTCAGTAGATAAAGGGGGCAAAACTTTTTTTTAAGTATATAAGTGAAAGGAGAAAATCAAATGGAGGAATAATAAGACTTAAGACAGAGAGTGAGCATTTGGTGGAGGGAGACAAGGCAATAGCAGATCACCTAAATAATTATTTTTGCTCAGTATTTACTACAGAAGAAGGGATGGGGCCACAGTTAAGTTGCAAGGACATTCATAAAAATAAGGTAGATGAAAATACATTTACAGAGGAGAAGGTCCTAACAGAACTTTCAAAACTAAAAGTGGATAAATCAATGGGACCAGATGGATACTCAAGGAGCTAAAAGATGTGCTGGTTACACCTTTAACAGAATTATTTAACCAGTCACTAAATACAGGTGCTATTCCAGAGGACTGGAAAAGAGCAAATGTAGTTCCACTGCACAAAAGTGGAAGCAAGGAAGAAGCAAGTAACTACAGTCCAGTAAGCCTTACATCAGTAGTAGGGAAAGTAATGGAAAAACTATTAAAAGAAAGAGTAGTGGAATATCTTAAATCAAACAACTTACAGGATCCAAAACAGCATGGATTTACTGGTGGGAGATCATGCCAAACAAATCTTATTGACTTTTTTGACTCTGTGATGAAAATAATAGATCAAGGGGGAGCTGTAGATGTAGCATATCTAGACTTTAGTAAGGCATTTGACACTGTCCCACATCGCAGACTGCTAAATAAACTTGAAAGCCTGGGAGTGGATTATAAATCAGTTAAATGGATAAGAACCTGGTTGCAGGATAGGAAACAGACAGTCGTAGTTAATGGAGTGCAATCTATGGAGGGAAATGTTACCAGTGGAGTACCCCAGGGATCTGTACTTGGTCCAGTTCTCTTTAATATCTTTGTTGGTGACATTGCAGATGGTATTGAAGGGAAGATATGCCTTTTTGCAGATGATACAAAGATATGCAACAGGGTAGACACAACGGGAGGGGTCAAACAAATGATTAATGACCTAGGTAGGCTTTAGAAATGGTCAAGAACGTGGCAACTACAGTTTAATGCTAGAAAATGCAAAGTCATGCACTTGGGTCTCAAAAACCCAAAGGCTAAGTATAGTATCAAGGGTACTATAATGGAAACTACTGAGGAGGAAAGAGATTTAGGAGTCACTATTTCAAGTGACTTGAAGGCAGGAAAGCAATGCAACAAAGCAATGAGAAAGGCAAGTTAGATGCTTGGTTGCATAGGGAGAGGAATCAGTAGCAGGAAAAAAGTAGTGATAATGCCACTGTATAGGTCATTGGTACGACCCTATCTCCAGAAGGATATAAATACATTAGAGAGTGTACAAAGAAGGGCAACTAAAATGGTGCATGACCTACATCACAAAACTTACCCGGAAAGGCTAAAAGATCTTAACATGTAAAGTTTGGAGGAGAGAAGGGAAAGGGGGGACATGATAGAAACTTTCAAATATATCAAGGGTCTTAACAAAGTTCAGGAGGGAAACATTCTTCAAAGGAAAAGAAGTATTAGAACTCGAGGGCATACATTGAGTCTGGAGGGGGGGAGGTTCAGGGGAAATTTAAGGAAAAATTACTTCACAGAAAGGGTAGTGGATAAGTGGAATAGCCTCCCATCAGAGGTGGTAGAGGCTAAGACTGTAGGGCAATTTAAACATGCTTGGGACAGGCATATGAATATCCTTACAAAGAATTAAGGTTAAAAAAGGGTTGAGATTGCCTAAAGGATAAAATAAAAAAGGGGCAGACTAGATGGGCCAAGTGGTTCTTATCTGCCGTCAAATTCTATGTTTCTATGTTTCTATGTTTCTATAAGCAGTAGTGCAGTGTAAATGTGTACACTGTGATGAGAGTAGCTGGAGGAATCAGCGGCATTCCTTAGGGCCTAATTCGTACCTGGTCATACGCAGGCCGTTTTTGCACTGCTGCGACCAGGTAATCGCCGCCTACAAGGGAGGGTGTTAGGGCTGTGCAGGGGAGCGATCGCTTGTGCAGAGAGCTGCACAAACAAAATTTTGTGCAGTCTCTGCACAGCTCAGGACTTACTCACCCGCTGCGATGATCCAGGAAGCAGCTGACGTCAGGGACCCTCCTCTGCAACGGCCGGACATGCCTGCGTTTCTTCCGACACTCCCAGAAAATGGTGAGTTGCCGCACAGGAACGCCTTCTGCCTGTCAATCTTCTTGCGATCGCCCCTGTGATCGCTTTCTTTGTAGAAGCCGTCGCTATCCGTCGTCCGCCGGCGCCGGGCAATGACACGCCTGCGCATTGCGGCCCGCATGGATGCGCAGTTCAGACCCGTTTGCACAGCTTCGAGAAAATGCAGCTTGCGAATGGGTCTGAATGACCCCATCTTGTACAAGTGTGCCTACGTTTGCAATTAACTAAAAAGAAAATTTCACTTTGTGAAATAGAATTTTTCAAAATGACCTGATTGGTGTGTAGTAGGTGCAGTTAGGGTAGCGATCCTCAGAAATGGACTTCAGTTTTCCGAACGGTCAGAGATGTAAGTCACTCAACCTAATACTTTGCTTGGAACATATTTTGCTTCTTCTCTTTGTACAGATTTAGTATATAAAACCAGTTCATTATTTTAAGACAAAAATGGGTATAAATGAAAACTCTAAGGGGGATATTTGTTTGAAAAGTCAGTTAGGCTTCTTTTTTTTCCTATCTAGTAGACAGGAAAAAAAAGACACCCAACCTACTTTTCAAACATTTGAATTCCCCCCTAAATGATAGTGCATATAGAATTTATGGGTTTGTTACCAAACACCATTAGGACCTTCAAAAGCACCTTCAAAAGCAATTTTGCAAAAAAAAAAAACAAAAAAAAAAAATGACAGAGGCACCATTACAGCGGAAGGGGGATTGCGGTGTTATGGACCTTTGTGCATGTCAAAGGTGTACGCGCTTCCAGGAAAGGGTGTGTGACCTCACTGTAAGGGGCGTGGTCTCACAGGATATACAGTACCCACGAGCCACACCAACTGTTTTTTGTCACACTGGGGAGCATGGGGTATATACAATAAACCAGGCTAAGACAAGTTCTGTCTTACCTGCACATGAAGACTGGACAACTTTTTTCTGCTGTCGGCTGGTGATCTAAGCTATGTCGGTGTTTGTCTAAATCTTAGAAAGTTTCCGACCTGCCTGGAAAAGAGATAGGTAATAAATACCTGCATTGTAAAGGTGTCAAATAATAAAGAGAACTCCTCCTGAATCTGCAATGGCCAGCCATCGTAAAGTATTAGAATGCATTGATTTCTCTCATTACCCCTTGCTATCTATCACTGCCGTTCATATGTCTCTCACTGCCCGTATCTCTTTTCCTGCCCCTCCATAGCTGTTTTATTATCCCCTCCACATTGCTCTGATTGCCCCCTCCATTATCATCTCATAACTTTCTGATTGCCCCTCCATCGCAGTCTCATCAAGCCCTCCATGTATATCTCCCTGATTGCCTATAAGCTACTCTGAACAGCTGTCTTTTTGTTACCTCACTTCATATCACACAGCATACACTGACAATCCTCACAGAACAAGATATTCCCCTCACAGCACCACATACATTCCTTTTCAGAGCACATAATGTCCCCCTCATAGCACATAATGTACCCCTCACATCACCACATACTGCCCCCTCACAGCACATAATGTCCCCCTCAGAGCACCATATACTACCCCATCACACACAGCACATAATGTCCACATACTTACGTACTGCATATATCCCCCCCCCCTCCCCCTCTTGTTTACGTGTTGCCCCCTGGCTGCTGCACTGTAAACCGAAAACAAATTCCTAGTGTACGCAAGTGTACCTGGCCAATAAAGCTAATTCTGATAGAAACATCACACACTGCCCCCATCACAGCAGATAATGTCCCCATCACAACGTCACTTACTGCACCCCCTCACAGCACATAATGTCCCCCTCAGAGCACCATATACAGTACTGTTCCCTCACACCACATAATGTCCATCTTGCAACATCACATACTGCCCCCTCACAGCACCCTATATTGCCCCCTCACAGCACATAATGTCCCCAATGCAACATCACATACTGACCCCTCACAGCACATAATGTCCCCCTCAGAGCACCATATACTACCCCATCACAGCACATAATGTCCCCATAGAAACATTACACGCTGCCCCCACTCACAGCAGATAATGTCACCATCACTACGTCACATACTGCCCCCCGCACAGCACATAATGACCACCTCAGAGCACCATATCCTCAAAGCACATAAAGTCCCACTCGCAACATCACATACTGACCCCTCACAGCACATAATGTCCCCTTCAGAGCACCATATACCACACCATCACAGCACATAATGTCCCCATAGAAACATCACACGCTGCCCCCGTGACAGCAGATAATGTCCCCATCACAACATCACATACTGAGAATGCTGATTTATGTACAGGAATGAAAAGCTATACCTTAAACACACTTTAAATACACTTTACCATGGAGCCGCTGCTGCTGCTATACTTAATACACACTCTACGTACTCTTTACGCTGTTAGCGTAAATAGTCCCGTACTGTGTACGGACTTTGCGCACAAACGCCGCGCTGACGGTACAAAGTACACACAGCGCGTACACACCCAGAGATACACCGCAAACCCTTAACAGCTATGCAATGCGATAATAATACACTTTAAACCTTAGCAGGGAAAGGAAGACACGACACCAGATTGTAATTAAATTGCTGGGTTCCGACACCACAGTATATTATTACTGAAAGGGGGTTACAATATATACAATACAATACAAAACAATACAACAGAATAATGGCTACAGTCAATGTTACATACTTGTTTGGATTTCGCCGCGCTACCCAGTCTGGTCCACCGTCATCTAGATAGATAACTTTGTGAGTCTTGTGTCTGACCAGGCCTGCAGCAGGCTCTCTTTATACAATTCTTCCAAAACCTAACACAATGGATACTGTAATCTCTTTGTCCATTGGACACAGGGATGGTCATTTACAGTACAGGAGAGGTCATAGGTCGGTTTGAATAAGTGGGCGATGTCTGTTCCAACTGCTCTTGTGGGTGGTCTCTTCTGGATTCCCACCGCATACATAATGTACAGTAAATACAGTTTATATCTATATTCTGCTCCTGCACATAACTATTCGCAGGAAAATGCGATCTTCTTCAAACCAACGCCGGAATATTACCCTTACAATACCCTACGGCTGGATACCAAACACCACCTTATAACCTTCTTCTGTCCCCTCCTATCCTGTAAAGGTGAATCCCTTTGATCTGTTACCATTTAAACTGCTGTAACTTACTGATGTGGTGCAGGGAGACTATGTGTACATTGTGCACTATTTGGATTAAATATGTAATGTGTTTTGATAGCTTTCCATGCGTTCACAAACTCTACCATAAATACCCATACCACGCGCTAATGCGCAGGACCGCGGGAGCGACCATACGCAAATTGCGGATATGTGCACGCACGACAGAACAAGTACACACGCGGAGGCCACCTGTGTGTAGTTTGTATGTGATGTGTTTACTGCAATATTTTTTGACTTTGACAGTCCACCCTTTGGCAGTCACCAATAACTGCCACTATCTAATCAATAAACAGAAAAATATCTACACAATATCTACAGAAGTTTGGATGGTCGGGGGAGAGTTGTAGGTGGGAAATATATAACCTAGTGGGATAGTAAAAAGCATGTATGTATGAATCCATGTCTGAGGGGCATATATCATCGTGCCGTATATGTAATAAGCTTCGAGGTATTGCGAAGTATACATTAAATCCTTCTCATCCCATATTAAGGGTCTGTAAATGGGCCAACAAACACTACCAAGCTCTTTTCGGCTTCTTGTTCCAACAAATGGGGTGCACATTTAGTTGATGATACATGGAGGGGGAAACATATGTGAGTGCTAGTATATGTGGATATCACCTGTCGACTATATGTGCCATTAACTGGAGGTTGCAGAGATGAAGATAAGACACATATATAAAATTACATTCACATAAACATTTTGGGTAGGGTTGATGTCTTTTTCCGGATGGATGTATCTGGGCAGAGGGGGAGACAAAAGAAAAACAGGTGAAAGAAACAGGCCATGAAATTCATTTGCAATCCTTATCATAACACTGTCTCTATGGATGGGTCATAAATCAAATCTGCTGCTATAACAGCGCCCTCGCTCCTTAGACTCATCAACTTTGTGCCGTGCTTGCGCCGCGTCAGAATTCGAACACACCTAAATATCGAACCAATAATTATGACGACTCCCAGGATACAAAGGAGAAACTTCCCTACACTCATGATGACATTTTGAGCCCACTCTCCTAAACCTGAGAACCAATTGCGTGGGTTCAACCATGAGACCCAGCCAGTCAGTTCATTACTCACAGTCGCTAAAGTAAGGTTGTGCTTCCTCCTGAACTCCCACTTCAACTGCAAGATATCGTCCATCTTTCGATCGATAATCTCCGTGGGGTCGTCAGTGCTGTTTGTAATATACGTACAGCACTTCACACCATATTGAGTTGCCAGAGTAACACAGTACCCACCAGTCACGGCTGTAACATAATTAAGGACCATCCTGTGCTGAATCAGTTCCTTCTTGTAAGCTTGTAACTCCCTTCCCGTATACCTGAAGGTGTCGTCATACATCTCAGTGATATTATCTATCAAGTCTGCTAGCGCATGAATATACCTATAATTTATAGTTCCTCTGGTAGTACGGGTGATGTCTAATGCAAGAAGGAACTGAATCCCGGTGGATTCGTGGATCAAATCAGAGGCTGCGTGCTCTGCCCTATCTATGAGGTGTCTCTTGATGATGTGTTCATAGTGAGTATGAGTATAAGGAGCCTGAGCACTGCGGTGAACGTCTTTCATCTTATCATGGGTTATGGTCATGACCTCTGGCAGTACTCTCCCAATATAACACAATCCCTCTGAGCTCGGGGCAAGCCACTTGTACGCCTTCCTCCCACATATGAAATAGGCATCATCTGGGAGAACATAGGGGACAAAATATAACATCACCATATTACAAATTTTCCAAGTAAAGAAACCAGTCCCTAGTTCTCCCATCTGCTCAGTACAAGTATCAGGCTGGATGATATGAGCACAATACCCTGGCGATACTTTTCCAACCCACATGGTCTTGCTTCCACGAGTATACCTATACCGAAAATACCTCCCACTGTTGGCTATTTGGCGTACAAGTTCAGAGTCTATGGGTATCCTATCAGCTCTGTCTGAAAAGGTCATTGTCTGGTTATTCCACGTCACTTCCCAATTTCCTGGTTTTTGGTAATTGGAAATATTAAAACACAGTAAGGACCTGTCTGGATACTGGTGGAGCTTCAAAGTAGGGGGCCTAGAAATATTGAATTTCTTGTCCACCGGCCTCGCACCCCGCAATTCGAGTACCTCATCTATTGCTAAAGGGTACGGTACTAATCCTGACTTGCTCTGACCTTGAGGTACCTGTGAGCACACCCAGCATTCTGTCTGGTTTAAGACCTTACCCACTAGTGAGTGGTAATCACTCAATGGATGACGGTTCATGTCGATATTAAGGTTGGACTGACATCTCTGGATGCACCCATCCTCTACTATATTCTCACAATTCCTACAAATTCAATATTCATCAGACAATAACCCCTAACAGTGCCTCCGAGCTCCCTGACTACCAGAGCGCTTACTGATGCCAGCCTTTACTAAAGTGATGTGCTGCTCCTGAAATCCTACAAATTCATACTCGCCATCAGAACCCATTCCAGGTCCCTGCTCGACCTCTCTGGGACCCTCACCAAAGCAAACTGTCCTGATCAAAACCAGAATTACTAACAGAACCCGAAACGCAGTCTCTTGTGATCGATCCATTTCGTTAGGGGAAAGGAGGAAAATAAGAAGGAGAAAAGAAAGGAAAATGCAGGGGGAGGTGAAAAAAAGAAAATGGTACGACAACCGTTCTAGATCTTGTTACTCTCTGTGCTCAGATGCCCTTCAACAGTCCTGCCTCTCAACTTTCCCGGAACAGACACTCCAGTGATACGAGGTTCTCTACACTCTGCTCTTTGTCACTAGTTCTCTCCGGGTCAGCGACCTTTTTGCAATGGGACGAGTGGATCCAAGTCTCTCTTTCGGCGACCTTCAATGCTGTTGTGCTGGTTAACAAGACTTGGTATGGTCCTTCCCACCTGTGTTTGAGGCAACATGAGCTTAAGAAATTTCGAATCATCACATAATCCCCAGGTTCAATGTCATGACAATTACTGTTCGGTAGGTCAGGAATCACCAGCTTTAAATTTCTTTGTTGATTTCTCAGCTGCTGGCTCATCCCAACCAAATATTTCACAGTCACTTCATTATTACATTTCAAATCATCCTGGGGGTCTATCATTACATGAGGTTGTCGACCAAAAAGAATTTAGAAGGGTGATGGGTTAAGGGGAGACCTGGGAGTGGTTCTGATGCTGTACAACACTAGTGGCAAAGCTTCTGGCCACGACAATCCAGTTTCAGCCATTAATTTGCTCAGCTTGTTCTTAATAGTGCTGTTCACTCTCTCCACCTTTGCACTCGCCTGTGGACGGTACGGAGTATGCAGCTTGTTATTAATTCCCATCAGTTTGCACATGACCTGAAAGACTTCACCTGTAAAATGGGTACCCCTGTCACTTTCAATTATTCTAGGGATACCATATCTACAAACAAATTCCTGCACAATTTTCTTTGCAGTGAACGTAGCAGTATTTGTGGCAGCAGGGAACGCTTCTACCCAGTTGGAAAATACATCAATATAAACTAACACATATTTTAAATTCCTACTGGGTGGTAACTGTATGAAATCGATTTGTATTACCTGAAAAGGTCCGTCTGTCGGAGGGATATGGGATGGCTCTGTTGGTATTGACTTTCCAATATTCTTCCTCAAGCAAGTAAAACATGTCATTGCTCTCTTACCTGCATGAGAAGAGAATCCTGGCGCACACCAGTAGGCTCTTACCAGCTTGCACATACCCTCTTTGCCCAGATGAGTCAGACCGTGTGCCGCCTCAGCTAAGCTTGGAAGATATGCTCTGGGGGCCAACGGCTTACATTGTCCACCTGTCCACAGTCCTGAGGATTCCTGGCCATACCCCTTTAACCTCCAGACCGCCTTTTCCTGTTTAGAACACAAATCTTGCATTTCAATTAATTGTTGTGTGTTGATCGTGTTAAATGTCATCAGTGATGTTCGTTTGTATGGGGGTGCTGGCTGCTGATTTAGCAGCTTCGTCTGCCCGGCTGTTAGCAAGTGAAATTGGGTCTTGGTTGTAAGTATGTGCTTTGCACTTGATAACAGCCACTCTGTCTGGTTCCTGTATTGCTGTTAGAAGCCTTTTTATGTGGGACGCATGCGCTACAGGTGTGCCAGCTGCCGTCATTAAATTTCTGAGGCACCATAGGGCCCCGAAATCATGCACTACTCCAAAGGCGTACCTAGAATCCGTGTATATATTAGCTGACTTACCCTTGGCCAATTCACACGCTCTGGTTAGGGCGACCAACTCAGCAACTTGTGCTGAGTGCGGTGGGCCCAGGGGTTCAGCTTCTATGATACCTCTGTCGTCTACAACTGCATATCCAGTAGACAAGTATCCCGATTCTGTCTGTCTGTGGCAACTACCGTCAGTGTAGAAGGTAAAGTCTACTCCTTCCAGTGGGTTGTCACTGATGTCAGGTCTCGCTGTGAAAGTCTGATTCAGGTATTCCATACAATCATGCGTATCAGAATCTGCACTAAATCCTCCTTCACCATTATTCTCATCCTCCACCCTTTGTGCCTGTCCAGGCACACTTGGCAAGTAAGTTGCAGGATTTAGTGAGCTGCATCTCTTAATGGTGATGTTTACCGGGGCCATCAGTGATAATTCCCACTTTGTAAACCGAGCAGATGAGACATGTCTGGTTTGGGCTGAGTTCAGTAAGGCTGATACTGCATGAGGTGTATGAATGGTCAGGTCATGTCCTAACACTATGTCCTCGCTTTTACTTATCAGCAAAGCTATCGCTGCAACACTTCGCAAGCAAGTGGAGAGAGACCGCGCTACCGTATCCAACTGTGCACTGTAGTATGCTACCGGTCTGCTGGCATCATTATGTCTCTGAGTTAAAACGCCTGCCGCGCACCCTGCACTTTCTGTACCGTACAATTCAAACGGCTTCTCATAATCTCGCATACCTAATGCAGGTGCCTGTGATAGGAACTGGTTGAGTCTCTCAAATGCCAGTTCGGACTCATCTGTGTGCGAGACCCGCTCTGATTTGTTTGAAGAGACCATTTCTTGCAAAGGTAAAGCCAGTATAGAGAACCCTGGAATCCAGTTTCGACAGTGCCCACACATTCCAAGGAAAGTGCGGATCTGTTGTTGTGGTTGTGGCAGAGTCATGTCGCGAATCGCCTGTATTCTATCAGCGGTGAGGTGTCTAAGTCCTTGGGTCAAGCAATGTCCCAAATATTTTACCCTGGTCTGTTACAACTGCAACTTATCCTTTGAAACCTTGTGTCCCGTTTGGGAAAGATGAAACAGAAGCTGTTTCGTGTCTTTCAAGGACGATTCGAGTGAGTCAGAACATAACAATAAGTCATCGACATACTGTATTAGCACTGATCCACTCTCAGGTTGAAAGGATTGTAAACAGTCATGCAAGGCCTGAGAGAAAATACTCAGGCTGTCAATGAAACCTTGGGGAAGACGAGTCCAGGTGTACTGTACTCCCCTGTATGTAAAAGCAAAAAGGTATTGGGTGTCAGGGTGAAGAGGGACAGAAAAGAAAGCAGAACAGAGGTCAATGACAGTGAAACATTTTGCCGTAGAGGGAATTAGCATGAGGATGACTGCTAGATTGGGCACTACGGGGAATTGGCTCTCAACTATCTTGTTTATCCCCCTTAGATCCTGCACTAGCCTATAACCCCTCCCCCCACTCTTTTTCACAGGGAAGATGGGACTATTGGGGGTGCTGGATGTCCTGACTAGGATGCCCTGCTGTAGCAGCCGCTCTATGACAGGGTATACTCCTAATTCTACCTCTGGCTTCAGAGGATACTGAAGGATTTTTGGAGCTATCCTACCATCTTTTACTTGTACTACTACTGGAGCTACATTCGCCATCAATCCAGTGTCTTGTCCATCTTTGGTTCAAAGGGAACCCGGTATTTGTGAGATCATTTCCTCTACCTTTGATGGACACTTGTCTATAACAGTAGAATGCAACATTAGCCTTTGAGGGGTGTCTAATATATCTTGTACTTCTTGAGCGTGGTTCCCAGGTATATCCAAGAAGACACCCTCAGGAGTACAGTATATGACACACCGCATTTTACACAATAAATCTCTGCCGAGTAGATTAGTCGGAGCCGATGCAGCCAGCAGAAAAGAATGTTTGGTTTGCAAAGGCCCTATCGTAATCTCTGCCGGTCTACTCAAAGGGTATTGTTGCACAGTTCCTGTTACTCCCATTGCCGAAATTGTTTTACCCGTGGTTTTTATACCTATCGTTGAATTTAACACTGACCTGGCCACCCCTGTATCTACGAGAAAAGGTAATGGTACACCAGCTACATCAACCATGACCTCAGGTTCACTACCAGGGCTAGCAATCAAATTCACTGGCTGCAGACTACAGGTGTGGCCCAACCCCTATTGTGTGTTGAGACCCTCCCGCAGCGCATCGGCAGCTACAATATGTGAGGGGGTAGCTGAGAATTTTCGGAGGCCAGCCAGTCTCTCCTTGGTGGGTATCTCCTTGTTTCCCCTGCATGTGGCTCGTAATTTCTCCTAAGTGGTCCCTGATCCCAATTATGTGCATTGTAGTGTGGTTCATATCCTGGTCTAGGGGGTCGGTATACATTATGTGTACCTTTATTCTTACATTCCCTCAAGTAATGTCCTACCTGGTGACAAGCATAGCATGTTACTATACGTGACTTATCATTAGGAGTCTGGGGTTTCGGCTTATATGGCATTTTGGTAAGTGCGTCTATACTCACTATCATCAGCTTTTCCCCCTGAGACTCCCTGTGCTTACTGATGTTCCTGTCGTGCTCGATAGCGGACTCTCTCAATGCAGCCACCAAGATACCTCTCCAGTTTGGTAGAGAGGTCTGTACCCTTGCTCTTAATGCCTCTTTTAACCCGTCCATTAATACAGTAACAGCTACCTCCCTGTGATGCGCATTATCTTTTATGTCCTCGATCCCAGTGTATCTAGACATTTCCTGCAGTGCTCGATGGAAATATTCGGATGCCATTTCACCTTCCTTTTGTCTTATGGAAAAGATTTTATTCCATTTGTTGACAACAGTAGGGAAATATACTCCTAATTGCAGATTGATTTGCCGTACATTCTCCTGATTGTATTCATCAGTGAGAGGTACTTCTGCGTCTAACTTACAATCAGTTATGAATTTTGCAGGGTCAATATTTGAGGGTAAACATACCCATAGCACTGTTCGCCAATCTTTGATCGTGGGTTCGTTGGCGTTACCTAACTCTTTAATGAACCTCTGGCATGCGACTAGATCTTTTCTGGGATCGGGAAATTCTGACATAATTGACCTTAACTCTGCTCGGGACCAGGGACAGTGCATGACAATGTTCCTGATGGGTGTGACTCCCTGAGCGTCAGTCTTCCCATTGGGGACTGCAATCACCCTGACAGGATTTAATTTAATTACATCATTCTGGTTTGATTCTACAATGTGGGGAGCTATTGTCTCTGCATAATGTATGGTACCGTACTTACCTGTGGACACGACCTCACTTATCCCTCCGCTAGGGGGCCTGACTACTGCTCTTGTTGGTTGGGCCGTGCCCACCTGAGTGTTCTGTATGGTGGCTGCTATAGAGAGTGCCGGTATCGTGCTGGGCTCATCTTCCTGCTCGCAGTCCTGGGGAAAATTTAAAATGGGATACAACTGGCAAGGGTTAGCGTTAGTACATTTATCAATTACTCTCCTATACTGTACCAATGTACCATTGTCTGTAGCCACTTTCTCCCCCACAATATATGGTGGTGGTGGTGCGGTCGCCATTGTTTTCCTGCTAGGTTTGGAACCTGCTGCGCAAGCTAATTCCCTTTGCACATCCCCCTCCTGTTGCCATAAATTTAAACAATCTGTATGTCTAATCCTTTGTTTCTTGGATTTTATCAGACATATCCTTATCATTAAGTTCTGTAATACCTCTGGTTCAAAGCTGCCCACCCTAGGGAATGTACCTTATCTTTGTCAGTCATACGTACCCATTCAGACAAAAAGTCTTCCGTGTGTGATCCATATTTACCACACATAAAAAACCTCGCTGACCCCTTGGGCCGTGGCTCTTCAACCTGAACCCTGGCTACAAAACGTCCACCGCTTGTGCAATTGGATCCCATCGCGGGCTTTTTCCTTTTTACACAATCCCCAATGCACAATATGAATAGACGGTGAAAGTTCTTAGAGCGCTTTCACCCACTCCTTCTCCGCCGAGTACCACGACTCACTCCAATAGTGACCACCGCGAACCCAGTGAGGCCCCTATCTGGTTTCTATTTACTGGAAGTGTTTAGGAGTGACTTACCTATTCCAGTGAATATACACCGCTGGAGATTTTCCTGAGAGAGACCAGCGAAAACTCCATATACACTTATACACAAATCACGCTTGCGTATGCTCTACACAGCGCTAATGATACCGTGATTTTACGCAAAAGTTTGTAAAGGGCTATCAAGTTGTGCTGTATATATCGCACCCACAAACGCGCGGTCCAATCGCACATCGTATAGGTACTTGTTACCTATCTGCCGTACGACCACGGGTCGATGTACAAACTGTGACCCTCACTCAGCCTGGAGCGTAATACAAAAACCTTTTTACTTCAATACTTTGCAATACTTATGCACTATCACGCTCCTTTGCAAATCACCTCACGATTTGCGTATTAAACCTTATACTAACGTGAGTCAGCCACTTCACGCCACCAAGCTTCCTCTTACTTGATGTACCACACGACGGGATCCCGATTTCCCGGGGTTCAAATATCCACTCACTCCTACGTTCGCTCACTCAAATACACTTTGTTTTTCTGTACAGAAAATTTGGATTCATTCAGATAGGCAGCTTTACCCCAGAGGCAATACAGTTTTTAAACTAAATTTAGAGTAACCTGCTTTTGAAATCTGATAGTTATGTGCTATTGTATTAAATGGCTACTATCCCACCTTTGAACTAAACGACACTATTGTATAATTTGTACTCAGCGCCCACATTCTTACGCACATTGCGCAAACATGCGACCGTGCGTGTCTCTTACGCTGCGTGCGCAGTCCTTTACTTTGTCCGAGACACGTGTACAATACCCTGCGTCCGCAATAAAACAAATCACACAGCTCTAAGTATAAATGTGAACAATACTAATTACTATTGCCCACTAGACACAACTTGTTCTGTATAAACTTTTATGCAGACCTGCGTTTGTGTCTTTACGCTTACTTCCTTAAAATACTGTTATTTCAGTTTTAACTATATAGCAACAAATGTATCCTATTTCACACAGATCTATAATGAATCTAGCAATAATCAATAATTTAAATGATATGATTCAGATTGGATAGCTATCTTGCAGAACATACATTGATATAAATATACACATAATTATAATAATATTATATATATGTACCATTCACTGGTCTCCTATGAGACTCATTTACCCATTCAGTGCTTCTAATTTGCATATCAACAGAGGTTCATATGCCTGTTCAAGAGGGTAGTGGGACAGGTTAATTAACATTTCAATGGCTATCCTAAACTAGCAAGCAGAGTGTTACGCACACCAGTGCTAACAGGAGTATACCGGTGTATGAACAGAGAGGGAAGCGAAGCAAACGAACTCACAGACAGTATAACATAACATACACAGGAGGTGATGGAATAACTAATAAACACAAAGTGAACGGAGAAGCCCAAAGGCTCAGGAATTGGGTGTCTCCCTAGTGTCAGGAATGCTCAGATGGAATAGAGCGGACAATGAAGCGATGTGTAGTAATTTAATATGTGGAGCACCTGAAATTATGTTGCTAAGAGCAACAGAAAAAACCCCAAAGGGTTACCAACGGGTGTGGGAATAAACTCCTTGGTCAGAGATAGAAATATAGACACAAGGAGAGTATCCACAATCCTAACCCCCACTTGCAGGGCACAGGTTCAGCTTACTGCCACTAAACTGACACCTGGACGCCCTGCACAGTGGGGGAGGATTAAGCAAGCAGGTCTGAGAGTACAGCTGCAAACCTGCTGGGTTCACAGAATAGCAAAAGAACCCCAGCAGGTCAAACAACTGACTCCAGTCTTACTGCTAGGTCCGGATTGGCAGAATGAAGTACCGAATCCCAAGGCCTATTCGCAGTAAGCAACAAGTAAATACAAAGTCACACAGTACTAGCTAACTCTCTGGAACTGACTAACAAACAAAGATTCAGCAGCATTTGCCTAGCCTGAGAGGATGGTTTATATAGCAGGTGCTGTCCACGCCCCACTCAGACCTCACAGACTGTGAGCACAAAACCAGCGCCGGATTCCCTGCCGTGCACAGAGCCTGTAACCACTACACAGTAAAAACCCGGACCGGAGTATCATCTGCGCTCAGGTTACTTCGCTAACACTTGCCTCCCGGTTGCCATGGCGACGTGGCAGCACAGAGCAGGAGATCCTAACAGTACCCCCCCTCTGACGAGGGGTCAAAGAACCCCTACCACCGGGTTTATCGGGGAACTGCGAGAAGAAAGAGCGTATCAGTCTGGGGGCATGAAGATCACAACTGCGCACCCACGACCGCTCCTCCGGGCCATACCCCTTCCAGTGCACCAAAAATGACAGCCGACCCCGAACCATCTTGGAGTCAAGAACCCTTTCAACCACAAACACCCTCTGACCCCGTATCAGAAGAGGAGAAGGTCTTCCACTGGAAGAAGGATTACTAACCGCCAGTTTTAAAAGGGAACAATGAAATGTTTTATTGATACCCAATGAACGGGGCAGATCTAACTGAAATGCCACCGGATTGATAACCCTGGTGATCTTATAAGGGCCGATGAACGGGAGCCAAACTTATGAGATGGCTGTCTCAACTTCAAATTCTTGGTGGACAACCAGACGAAGTCTCCTAATTTGAAGCTGCAGGGTCTTCTCCGCTTATCAAAAACCCTTTTGGTCACTAATGACACAGACACAAGGGCTTTCTTCACTTTCCTCCAAATACCCCTAAGGACCGAAACAACAGAGGAACCACCAGACGTGGAATCCAGGGGGTCAAAAGAATTGGCCTTAGGATGATGCCCATACACACAAAGGAAGGGAGAGATCCCTGTAGCAGAGTGAGCCGCGTTGTTATAGGCAAACTCCGCCATGGACAGATGAGCAACCCAGTCAGTATGACACTTGGAGACATAACACCTGAGGAACTGCTCCAAGGACTGGTTCACCCTCTCAGTCTGCCCATTAGACTGTGGATGGTAGCCTGACGACAAGCTCACAGAAATCTGGAGATCAGAACAAAATGCCCTCCAGAATTTGGCCACAAACTGGGATTCCACGGTCAGAGACCACATCAAGTGGCAACCCGTGGAGGCGCACAACATGCTGCATAAATAACTCAGACAGGCATCTGGCCGATGGCAACCCAACCAGTGGAACGAAATGCGCCATCTTCGAAAACCTGTCAACGACAACCCAAATGGTTGTCATCCCCGAGGATTTGGGCAAGTCCACCACAAAATCCATGGAAATGTGGGTCCATGGCTTAGACGGAATAGAGAGTGGATGTAATGGGCTGACAGGAACCCCTCTAGGAGTTTTATTTCGGGCACAAACGTCACATGCCCGAACCCACTGATCCACATCCCTAGCCACAGAGGGCCACCACACCGCCCTAGACAGCAACTCCCGAGTTCTGGCAATACCCGGATGCCCTGCCGACCTCTTGGCATGGAATTCCAGGAACACTCGCTGTCTTAACCTAGGAGGCACAAACAAGAGACCTACCGGCAGGTCTGGGGGAGCCTGCTCCTGTGCTCTAAGGACTAATGATAAGAGGTCCTGGGTAATGCCCACTTTAATACATGATGGGGACACAATGGGCAATGGCTCCTCGGTGGTCTCTTGAACTGGAGCAAAACTCAGCGAGAGCGCATCAGCCTTGATGTTTTTTGACCCAGGGCGATATGTTATCAAAAAATTAAAACGAGCAAAAAACAAAGCCCATCGTGCCTGCCTGGCAATCGCTGACTCTAAATATGCCAGATTCTTATGGTCGGTGAGAATTGAGACCACAAACTTAGCCCCCTCAAGCCAGTGTCTCCACTCCCCGAGTGCATCCTTTATAGCCAACAATTCCCGGTTACCCACATCATAATTCATCTCGGCAGACGAAAATTTACGGGAAAAGTAAGCACAGGGATGAAGGCGATTATCAGACACCCCCATCTGAGAGAGCACTGCCCCAATACCTATCTCAGAGGCATCCACTTCTACCACAAAAGGACGCTCTGGATCTGGGTGTTGCGCACCTTGGCCGAGACAAATGCCCTTTTGAGACGGGCAAATGCCGCTTTGGCCTCACAAGACCAGTGAGCAACATCCGCCCCTTTCTTAGTGAGTGCCACCAAGGGGGCCACTATAGACGAAAATCCAGCGATAAACCGTCTATAAAAATTCGCAAAGCCCAGAAAACGCTGAAGCGCCTTCAAACTAGTGGGCTGCACCCAATCCAGGACTGCCTGTACCTTAGAACCCTCCATTTGGAAACCTTCTGAGGAGATAATATACCCTAGAAATGCGATTTGCTGGACTTCAACTCGCACTTCTCCAGCTTCGCCCCAAGCTGGTGGTCTCTGAGTTTCTGGAGGACTAAGCGTACATGCTTCCGATGTTCCTCCAGGGAATGAGAGAAGATTAGGATGTCATCTAGATAAACAACTAAGAATCTATCCAAATATTCCCTGAGCACATCGTTCATGAATTCCTGGAAGACTGCCGGGGCATTAGAGAGCCCAAAAGGCATCACCAAATATTCATAATGCCCTGAGTGGGTATTAAAGGCAGTCTTCCATTCATCCCCCTCTCTTATTCGGATTAGATTGTAAGCACCGCATAGGTCAATCTTAGAAAAAATGGTGGCAGTACGAAGCTGGTCAAACAAAACCGAAATGAGAGGCAGTGGGTACGAGTTTTTAATCGTGATACGGTTCAATTCCCTGAAGTCGATGCAGGGTCGCAACGAACCGTCCTTTTTACCCACGAAAAAGAACCCCGACCCCACTGGGGACTGTGAGGGTCTGATAAATCCCTTAGCCAAGTTCTCATGAATGTACTCTGCCATAGCCTGAGTCTCAGGATGTGACAGGGAGTACAACCTGCTCTTGGGAAGCTTAGCATCCGGCAACAAATCAATGGCACAGTCATAGGGGCGATGGGGAGGTAGTACCTCCGCAACTTTTTTGGAGAACACATCCTCAAAATCTGCATAACATCCTGGCAATCCTGGCAAACTTAGCTGCGAGAGCCTGACTGGAAGGCTCAAGCAACTCCTGAAACAATCACTACCCCAACTAAGAATCTCCCCAGAGACCCAGTCAAATTGAGGGTTATGGGCCTTAACCAGGGTAACCCCAAAACTAATGGGGCAAAAGAACAGACAGTCACATAAAAAGACAATTTTTCAGAGTGTGTGGCTCCAATAAACAAAGGAATTTGGCTGGTGCAGGAGGTAATTTTACCCTGGGACAATGGTTCCCCGTTTAACCCACAGATCTCAATCTCTGATGCCAAAGGTACTGAGGGAACAGAGTGTTCCAGGGCGAATTGACGGTCCATAAAAACCCCATCGGCCCCACTGTCAACAAAGGCCTCAGTCTTGACAGTTTGACCGAGGATCTCCAAAGTCACCGGAATGAGAAAGTCTTTTTAGGAAATTCTGACTTCTGGCCTGACAGGATATTTCCCATCACCCTCAGGCCCTGAAGTTTTCCGGTTTTTCTGGGCATGATACTACAACATGACCTTTATTCCCACAGTACAAACACAAACCCTGCTGTCTCCTCCGCGTCTTCTCACGCGAGGAGAGGCGGGTAGCCCCAATCTGCATAGGCTCCTCGGAATATTCCTCAGAGTCTGAGGTTCCCTTGGGAAAAAAGGAAACTGCGGTCTCCCTTTCAAGCCTACGCTCTCTCAGCCGTCTATCCACCCGGATGGATAACTGCATGAGCTGATCTAAGCTATCAGGCGAGGGATATTGTACCAGTTGGTCCTTTATCTGGTCAGAAAGGCCCCTTCGGTACTGGTTTCTCAGGGCTGGGTCATTCCACTGGGTATCATGAGCCAACCTCCGAAACTCCGTACTATAAACCTCAGCTGGCCATCGCCCTTGCTTAAGAACCGTAATCTGAGCCTCGGCTGAAGCCATCTTGTCAGGGTCATCATACAAAATGCCCAGTGCCGTAAAAAAAGCATCAACACTTTTAAGCGACGGACAGTCAGGCTGTAACCCATATGCCCAGACCTGTGGGTCTCCTTGTAGCAAGGAAATCACCATGCCCACCCGCTGAATCTCCGACCCAGAAGACTGGGGCCTAAGCCTGAAATATAGCTTACAGCTCTCCTTGAAACAAAAGAACTGCGAGCGATCTCCAGAAAAACGATCCGGGAGATTTACTTTCGGCTCCTTAACCCCTGAACTTGCCGCTGCTGCTGCGGGAGCTCCGCTAGCGGCCTGCGGGGTGTTCATTTTAATGGACATCTCATTAAATTGTCGAGTCAGGACCTGCACCTGATCGACCACCTGTTGCAAAGTATTTTGAGGGGTATGCTCCATATTCCCACAAAATTTCAACAGGAGTAAGGCTGCTGAATATGTTACGCACACCAGTGCTAACAGGAGTATACCGGTGTATGAACAGAGAGGGAAGCGAAGCAAACGAACTCACAGACAGTATAACATAACATACACAGGAGGTGATGGAATAACTAATAAACACAAAGTGAACAGAGAAGCCCAAAGGCCCAGGAATTGGGTGTCTCCCTAGTGTCAGGAATGCTCAGATGGAATAGAGCGGACAATGAAGCGATGTGTAGTGATTTAACATGTGGAGCACCTGAAATGATGTTGCTAAGAGCAACAGATAAAACCCCAAAGGGTTACCAACGGGTGTGGGAATAAACTCCTTGGTCAGAGATAGAAATGTAGACACAAGGAGAGTATCCACAATCCTAACCCCCACTTGCAGGGCACAGGTTCAGCTTACTGCCACTAAACTGACACCTGGACGCCCTGCACAGTGAGGGAGGATTAAGCAAGCAGGTCTGAGAGTACAGCCGCAAACCTGCTGGGTTCACAGAATAGCAAAAGAACCCCAGCAGGTCAAACAACTGACTCCAGTCTTACTGCTAGGTCCGGATTGGCAGAATGAAGTACCGAATCCCAAGGCCTATTCGCAGTAAGCAACAGGTAAATACAAAGTCACACAGTACTAGCTAACTCTCTGGAACTGACTAACAAACAAATATTCAGCAGCATTTGCCTAGCCTGAGAGGATGGTTTATATAGCAGGTGCTGTCCACGCCCCACTCAGACCTCACAGACTGTGAGCACAAAACCAGCGCCGGATTCCCTGCCGTGCACAGAGCCTGTAACCACTACACAGTAAAAACCCGGACCGGAGTATCAGCTGCGCTCAGGTTACTTCGCTAACACTTGCCTCCCGGTTGCCATGGCGACGTGGCAGCACAGAGCAGGAGATCCTAACAGTACCCCCCCTCTGACGAGGGGTCAAAGAACCCCTACCACCGGGTTTATCGGGGAACTGCGAGAAGAAAGAGCGTATCAGTCTGGTGGCATGAAGATCACAACTGCGCACCCACGACCGCTCCTCCGGGCCATACCCCTTCCAATGCACCAAAAATGACAGCCGACCCCGAACCATCTTGGAGTCAAGAACCCTTTCAACCACAAACACCCTCTGACCCCGTATCAGAAGAGGAGAAGGTCTTCCACTGGAAGAAGGATTACTAACCGCCAGTTTTAAAAGGGAAAAATGAAATGTTTTATTGATACCCAATGAACGGGGCAGATCTAACTGAAATGCCACCGGATTGATAACCCTGGTGATCTTATAAGGGCCGATGAACCGGGGGCCAAACTTATGAGATGGCTGTCTCAACTTCAAATTCTTGGTGGACAACCAGACGAAGTCTCCTAATTTGAAGCTGCAGGGTCTTCTCCGCTTATCAAAAACCCTTTTGGTCACTAATGACACAGACACAAGGGCTTTCTTCACTTTCCTCCAAATACCCCTAAGGACCGAAACAACAGAGGAACCACCAGACGTGGAATCCAGGGGGTCAAAAGAATTGGCCTTAGGATGATGCCCATACACACAAAGGAAGGGAGAGATCCCTGTAGCAGAGTGAGCCGCGTTGTTATAGGCAAACTCCGCCATGGACAGATGAGCAACCCAGTCAGTATGACACTTGGAGACATAACACCTGAGGAACTGCTCCAAGGACTGGTTCACCCTCTCAGTCTGCCCATTAGACTGTGGATGGTAGCCTGACGACAAGCTCACAGAAATCTGGAGATCAGAACAAAATGCCCTCCAGAATTTGGCCACAAACTGGGATCCACGGTCAGAGACCACATCAAGTGGCAACCCGTGGAGGCGCACAACATGCTGCATAAATAACTCAGACAGGCATCTGGCCGATGGCAACCCAACCAGTGGAACGAAATGCGCCATCTTCGAAAACCTGTCAACGACAACCCAAATGGCTGTCATCACCGAGGATTTGGGCAAGTCCACCACAAAATCCATGGAAATGTGGGTCCATGGCTTAGACGGAATAGAGAGTGGATGTAATGGGCCGACAGGAACCCCTCTAGGAGTTTTATTTCGGGCACAAACGTCACATGCCCGAACCCACTGATCCACATCCCTAGCCACCGAGGGCCACCACACCACCCTAGACAGCAACTCCCGAGTTCTGGCAATACCCGGATGCCCTGCCGTACTCTTGGCATGGAATTCCAGGAACACTCGCTGTCTTAACCTAGGAGGCACAAACAAGAGACCTACCGGAAGGTCTGGGGGAGCCTGCTCCTGTGCTCTAAGGACTAATGATAAGAGGTCCTGGGTAATGCCCACTTTAATACATGATGGGGACACAATGGGCAATGGCTCCTCGGTGGTCTCTTGAACTGGAGCAAAACTCAGCGAGAGCGCATCAGCCTTGATGTTTTTTGACCCAGGGCGATATGTTATCAAAAAATTAAAGCGAGCAAAAAACAAAGCCCATCGTGCCTGCCTGGCATTGAGCCGCTTCGCTGACTCTAAATATGCCAGATTCTTATGGTCGGTGAGAATTGAGACCACAAACTTAGCCCCCTCAAGCCAGTGTCTCCACTCCCCGAGTGCATCCTTTATAGCCAACAATTCCCGGTTACCCACATCATAATTCATCTCGGCAGACAAAAATTTACGGGAAAAGTAAGCACAGGGATGAAGGCGATTATCAGACACCCCCATCTGAGAGAGCACTGCCCCAATACCTATCTCAGAGGCATCCACTTCTACCACAAAAGGACGCTCTGGATCTGGGTGTCGCAGCACCTTGGCCGAGACAAATGCCCTTTTGAGACGGGCAAAGGCCGCTTTGGCCTCACAAGACCAGTGAGCAACATCCGCCCCTTTCTTAGTGAGTGCCACCAAGGGGGCCACTATAGACGAAAATCCAGCGATAAACCATCTATAAAAATTCGCAAAGCCCAGAAAACGCTGAAGCGCCTTCAAACTAGTGGGCTGCACCCAATCCAGGACTGCCTGTACCTTAGAACCCTCCATTTGGAAACCTTCTGAGGAGATAATATACCCTAAAAATGCGATTTGCTGGACTTCAAACTCGCACTTCTCCAGCTTCGCCCCAAGCTGGTGGTCTCTGAGTTTCTGGAGGACTAAGCGTACATGCTTCCGATGTTCCTCCAGGGAATGAGAGAAGATTAGGATGTCATCTAGATAAACAACTAAGAATCTATCCAAATATTCCCTGAGCACATCGTTCATGAATTCCTGGAAGACTGCCGGGGCATTAGAGAGCCCAAAAGGCATCACCAAATATTCATAATGCCCTGAGTGGGTATTAAAGGCAGTCTTCCATTCATCCCCCTCTCTTATTCGGATTAGATTGTAAGCACCGCGTAGGTCAATCTTAGAAAAAATGGTGGCAGTACGAAGCTGGACAAACAAAACCGAAATGAGAGGCAGTGGGTACGAGTTTTTAATCGTGATACGGTTCAATTCCCTGAAGTCGATGCAGGGTCGCAACGAACCGTCCTTTTTACCCACGAAAAAGAACCCCGACCCAACTGGGGACTGTGAGGGTCTGATAAATGCCTTAGCCAAGTTCTCCTGAATGTACTCTGCCATAGCCTGAGTCTCAGGACGTGACAGGGAGTACAACCTGCTCTTGGGAAGCTTAGCATCCGGCAACAAATCAATGGCACAGTCATAGGGGCGATGGGGAGGTAGTACCTCCGCAACTTTTTTGGAGAACACATCCGCAAAATCTGCATAACATCCTGGCAATCCTGGCAAACTTAGCTGTGAGAGCCTGACTGGAAGGCTCAAGCAACTCCTGAAACAATCACTACCCCAACTAAGAATCTCCCCAGAGACCCAGTCAAATTGAGGGTTATGGGCCCTTAACCAGGGTAACCCCAAAACCAATGGGGCAAAAGAACAGACAGTCACATAAAAAGACAATTATTCAGAGTGTGTGGCTCCAATAAACAAAGGAATTTGGCTGGTGCAGGAGGTAATTTTACTCTGGGACAATGGTTCCCCGTTTAACCCACAGATCTCAATCTCTGATGCCAAAGGTACTGAGGGAACAGAGTGTTCCAGGGCGAATTGACGGTCCATGAAAACCCCATCGGCCCCACTGTCAACAAAGGCCTCAGTCTTGACAGTTTGACCGAGGATCTCCAAAGTCACCGGAATGAGAAAAGTATTTTTAGGAAATTCTGACTTCTGGCCTGACAGGATATTTCCCATTACCCTCAGGCCCTGAAGTTTTCCGTTTTTTCTGGGCATGATACTACAACATGACCTTTATTCCCACAGTACAAACACAAACCCTGCTGTCTCCTCCGCGTCTTCTCACGCGAGGAGAGGCGGGTAGCCCCAATCTGCATAGGCTCCTCGGAATATTCCTCAGAGTCTGAGATTCCCTTGGGAAAAAAGGAAACTGCGGTCTCCCTTTCAAGCCTACGCTCTCTCAGTCGTCTATCCACCCGGATGGATAACTGCATGAGCTGATCTAAGCTATCAGGCGAGGGATATTGTACCAGTTGGTCCTTTATCTGGTCAGAAAGGCCCCTTCGGTACTGGTTTCTCAGGGCTGGGTCATTCCACTGGGTATCATGAGCCAACCTCCGAAACTCCGTACTATAAACCTCAGCTGGCCATCGCCCTTGCTTAAGAACCGTAATCTGAGCCTCGGCTGAAGCCATCTTGTCAGGGTCATCATACAAAATGCCCAGTGCCGTAAAAAAAGCATCAACACTTTTAAGCGATGGACAGTCAGGCTGTAACCCATATGCCCAGACCTGTGGGTCTCCTTGTAGCAAGGAAATCACCATGCCCACCCGCTGAATCTCCGACCCAGAAGACTGGGGCCTAAGCCTGAAATATAGCTTACAGCTCTCCTTGAAACAAAAGAACTGCGAGCGATCTCCAGAAAAATGATCCGGGAGATTTACTTTCGGCTCCTTAACCCCTGAACTTGCCGCTGCTGCTGCTGGAGCTCCGCTAGCGGCCTGCGGGGTGTTCATTTTAATGGACATCTCATTAAATTGTCGAGTCAGGACCTGCACCTGATCGACCACCTGTTGCAAAGTATTTTGAGGGGTATGCTCCATATTCCCACAAAATTTCAACAGGAGTAAGGCTGCTGAATATGTTACGCACACCAGTGCTAACAGGAGTATACCGGTGTATGAACAGAGAGGGAAGCGAAGCAAACGAACTCACAGACAGTATAACATAACATACACAGGAGGTGATGGAATAACTAATAAGCACAAAGTGAACGGAGAAGCCCAAAGGCTCAGGAATTGGGTGTCTCCCTAGTGTCAGGAATGCTCAGATGGAATAGAGCGGACAATGAAGCGATGTGTAGTGATTTAACATGTGGAGCACCTGAAATGATGTTGCTAAGAGCAACAGAAAAAACCCCAAAGGGTTACCAACGGGTGTGGGAATAAACTCCTTGATCAGAGATAGAAATATAGACACAAGGAGAGTATCCACAATCCTAACCCCCACTTGCAGGGCACAGGTTCAGCTTACTGCCACTAAACTGACACCTGGACGCCCTGCACAGTGAGGGAGGATTAAGCAAGCAGGTCTGAGAGTACAGCCGCAAACCTGCTGGGTTCACAGAATAGCAAAAGAACCCCAGCAGGTCAAACAACTGACTCCAGTCTTACTGCTAGGTCCGGATTGGCAGAATGAAGTACCGAATCCCAAGGCCTATTCGCAGTAAGCAACAAGTAAATACAAAGTCACACAGTACTAGCTAACTCTCTGGAACTGACTAACAAACAAAGATTCAGCAGCATTTGCCTAGCCTGAGAGGATGGTTTATATAGCAGGTGCTGTCCACGCCCCACTCAGACCTCACAGACTGTGAGCACAAAACCAGCGCCGGATTCCCTGCCGTGCACAGAGCCTGTAACCACTACACAGTAAAAACCCGAACCGGAGTATCAGCTGCGCTCAGGTTACTTCGCTAACACTTGCCTCCCGGTTGCCATGGCGACGTGGCAGCACAGAGCAGGAGATCCTAACACAGAGTTAGCTAAATCCTAGAGGTAAAAGAAAAAAAAACTTTTTTATATCTGTGTGTAATTCTTGCACTAAGTATTCATCTATTAACTCTCACTAGGCCCAGCTTAAACTATTTGTAATTGACTATGGCATGGGTTAAATAAATGCATTGGTAACTCATAAATGGTGTTTGATGTGACCAAGGAAAGCTGATTATTCTGAGCAGTGAAAATCAGCCATTTAGGAAATGACCTTCCCAATATGGCCGCTGCTCCTCCCCCTTCCACATCCATGAGGGTTACACAAAATGTGGACAGGCCATGTGGTTAGTCCAAAATGGAGGACAGACCATGCGGCTTCCTTTGTCACAAAGAAATCACACACCATACAAGCACCAGAAGTTATTTTAGGCCTGAGTTAAAAAAAAACTATGTCAAGGCTATGCAGCAACTTTTAAACCTACTTAACAGATAAACAATCCAATCTGAATCAAACACAATATGACTTATATGAACCTTGTTATGCAACAATAAAAATAAATTTTAGCATCTTAAATATTATGAGAAACGCATTGTCCCTTGAATTTCATATCAGCGTCTTACTAATAACACAACAATACACATGGATATGATTTTCTCAGCTTTTAGGATGCGTCCATCACAAGCTGATCGACCACAGCGTCGCGTTTATAATGTACAGTGCATCATTAAGAACGTGATATCCCGGACGAGCGCCCAATTGAGAATGCTGATTTATATACAGGAATGAAAAGCTATACCTTAAACACACTTTAAATACACAGCAGATAATGTCACCATCACTACGTCACATACTGCCCCCCGCACAGCACATAATGACCACCTCAGAGCACCATATCCTCAAAGCACATGTCCCACTCGCAACATCACATACTGACCCCTCACATCACATAATGTCCCCTTCAGAGTACCAGTTACCACCCCATCACAGCACATAATGTCCCCATAGACACATTACACGCTACCCCCACTCACAGCAGATAATGTCCACATCACAACATCACTTACTGCACCCCCTCACAGCACATAATGTCCCCCTCAGAGCACCATATACAATACTGCCCCCTCACACCACATAATGTCCCTCTTGCAACATCACATACTGCCCCCTCACAGCACCCTGTATTGCCCCCTCACAGCACATAATGTCCCCCATGCAACATCACATACTGACCCCTCACAGCACATAATGTCCCCCTCAGAGCACCATATACTACCCCATCACAGCACATAATGTCCCCATAGAAACATTACACGCTGCCCCCACTCACAGCAGATAATGTCACCATCACTACGTCACATACTGCCCCCCGCACAGCACATAATGACCACCTCAGAGCACCATATCCTCAAAGCACATAATGTCCCACTCGCAACATCACATACTGACCCCTCACAGCACATAATGTCCCCTTCAGAGCACCATATACCACCCCATCACAGCACATAATGTCCCCATAGAAACATCACACACTGCCCCCGTCACAGCAGATAATGTCCCCATCACATCACATACTGCCCCCCCCCACAGCATATAATGATCCCCTCAGAGCACCATATACTGCCCCCTCACAGCGCATAATATTATCCCGCCCACATCACCACATACTGCCCCCTCACAGCACCCTATATTGCCCCCTCACAGCACATAATATCTCCTTGCAACATCACATACTGCCCCCTCACAGTACATAATGTCCACCTCAGAGCACCATATACAGTCCTGCCCCTCACACCACATAATGTCCTCTAGCAATATCACATACTGCCTCCTCACAGCACATAATGCCCCCTTCACAGCACCACATACTGCCTCCTCACAGCACATTATGTCCCACTCGCAACATCAAATACTGCCCCCTCACAGCACCCTATATTGCCCCCTCACACCACATAATGTCCCCCTTGCAACATCACATACTGACCCCTCACAGCACATAATGTCCCCATCAGAGCACCATATACTGCCCCTTCACAGCACATAATGTCCCCTTTGAAATATCACATACTGCCCCCTCACACCACATTATTACAACATCACAACATCACATTCTGCCCCACTCACAGCACATAATGTCCCCCTCAGAGCAACATATACAGTACTGCGCCCTCACAGCATATAATGTTCCTCTTGCAACATCACATACTGTCCCCCTCACAGCACATAATTCCACCTCATAGCACCACATTCTGCCCCCTCACAGCACATAATGTCCCCCTTACAACATCACATATTGCCCGCCTCACAGCACCCTATATTGCCCCCTCACTGCACATAATGTCCCCCTTGCAACATCACATACTGACCCCTCACAGCACATAATGTCCCCCTTGCAACATCACATACTGACCTCTCAAAGCACATAATGTCCCCCCCAGAGCACCATATACTGCCCCTGCACACCACATGATAACCCCATCACAATATCACATTCTGCCCCACTCACAGCACATAATGTCCCCCACAGAGCAACATATACAATACTGCCCCTCACAGCACATAATGTCCCCCTCGCAACATCACATACTGTCCCCCTCACAGCACATAATGTCCCCCTCACAGCACCATATACAGTTATGCCCCTTCACAGCATATAATGTCCCCCTCACAACAACATCACATACTCACAACATCACAGCACATAATGACCCCTTCAGAGCACCATATACTGACCAGATTTACTCACGTCCGAACGAAGAATTTTCATCGTTGAAGTGATCGGAGTGTGATTGACAGGAAGTGGGTGTTTCTGGGCGGAAACTGGCCATTTTCTGGGAGTGTGCGGAAAAATGCAGGCGTGCCAGGAAAAAACGCGGGAGTGTCTGGAGAAATGGGGGAGTGGCTGGCCGAACGCAGGGCGTGTTTGTGACGTCAAACCAGGAACGAAACGGCCTGAGCTGATCGCAATCTGTGAGTTGGTCTGGAGCTACTCAGAAACTGCTAAGAATTTTCTATTCGCAATTCTGCTAATCTTTCGTTCGCTATTCTGCTAAGCTAAGATACACTCCCAGAGGGATACCTGTTCCTGGATCGTAGATATCCTGACAGATGGGACACATGTGGTGAAAGTGGAGCAATTCACCTCTCAAGCGTGGTCCATTAGTACAGGGGACCCTCAGGGCTGTGTCCTCTCACCCCTGCTCTTCTCCCTGTACACAAATGACTGCACCTCAGAGGCGCAATCATTATAGATCAAATTCACAGACGACACCACCATCATCGGCCTCATCAAGGATGGGGACGAATCAGCCTATAGACGGGAAGTAGACCGGTTGGCCCAGTGGTGCAGCCACAACAACCTTGAGCTCAACCCCCTCAAAACTGTAGTTGATAGTGGACTTCAGGAAGAAGTCAGCTACTACACCTCCGCTAACGATTGCTGACAGTGTGGGATCGCTAGTGGACTCCTTCAAGTTCCTAAGGACCACAATCTCCCGGCACCTTAAATGGGGGTCCAACACTAACCCCACTGTCAGGAAAGCGCAGCAGAGGTTGTTCTTCCTCAGGCAACTAAAGAAGTTCAACATCCTACAGAAGCTTCTGCTCCTCTTCTACTCCGCGATTATGGAGTCGGTACTGCGCTCCTCGATGCTGGTATGGTACGGCTCCACCAGCACGAGGGACAGATGCAGGCTCCAAAAGGTGGTCAAAACCGCAGAGAACATCATCAGGGCCGACCTTCCCCCTGTCTATGATCTGTATCTGGCTAGAGCCAAAAAACGGGCGACTTGGATAGTTAAGGACCCGCTTCACCCTGGCCACGGCACGCTCAAACTGCTGCCATCTGGCAGACGATACAGGGCCATTCCCACCAGAAGCCTCAAAAGTTTATTTCCCCAAGCGGTCCGCCTGCTGAACTCCTGAACATTGACTGACTAGTCGTACATGTAACTCACTTGTGTCCCTATGGTATACCTATCTGTATGACTTTACCCCCCCCCCCCCTCCTCCACCTGCTTATTTGTTACCTACCTGGCTGTTGTATAGACAAATTCCTAGTATACGCAAGCATACCAGTCCAATAAAGCTGATTCTCATTCTGATTCTAATTCACAACATCTCATTCTGCCCCCTCACAGCACATAATGTCCCTCTTACAGCATATACTCCCCCTTCACTGCCCAACTGGAAGCACATCCTCCATTCCCTTCCAGTGAACTTTCATGCTTGTCTTGCCTTGCTTCTTGTCTCCCAGTCCATGACAACATCTTCATGGTGGCCGGCTGGCTGGCTGATGCAGTTCCCAGAGGTGTTCCTGAGCAGTGATTTGGTGGCTTTCGTCGGTGGGCATGTTAGGAACATGTCTGTGTCAGGGACTGCATCGAAATATGCAGTTAAACTGTCACCGTGGGCCATGTACCATCGGACATTCTGAGCATAGGTATGCTCTTATGGTGCTGCCGATGTTCTCTCGATGCCCCAATTTGAACACTGACGCTGATTAGAGCAGCAACCACTTGGCGTCTCAGTAGACAGCTGATCAGCTGCAGCATTCGCATAAATTTGCAGTAGGTGCTGCAATAAAAGCTACTTCATCGGCGTCCACGTCTGAGCGGAATTCTCGTCAGACTGTTTATGATTAAACTGATCATAAATAGAATGTCGCAGGTAATCCATTTGCGCAACTGTTTTGCCTTATACTTTGTTTCTGCCCAGTGTTACCCTTGTCTTAGGATATTTTTTCCTGATGAAACAGTAGCTCTTAGGGCCTGATTCTTAGTATACAGTATGCAGTATCAGCTTATGGTAATTACGGTAATACCACAGATGGCGACTTGTGTAAATAGACACCTCTTGCCAGCTTCTGTGATCCGCTGCATCCAAAGTTTCAGATTACTCAGGATGGTCGGGCTGTTCATGCTACCGAGGAAAGGAAATCTGCCTTAGGAAGACCCAGGCCCTGGCTTTGGCATGCCTCTCCACCCCCAAATGGGCGCAGCATGTCAATCATACTGCATCTTAGAGGACTGAAAGCGTACTCGCAGTCAAATCTGCACAAGCATAGTACAGAACCTGCCCATGCGCCAATAACCAAACATCGGATTTGTGTACATCTCTGAAACAGACCCTTAGATGTCTATTCATGAAGTAGTGAATAGTATGGAGAAGTGAGCCAGTGTAGAAGTTGCTCATGGCAACCAATCATATTTTTTTTTAGAATGTACTTTTTAAACATTGATTGGTTGCTATGGGCAACTTCTCCACTGGCTCACTTTTAGTCACTGACGTGACCTTATCACTGACGTGATACTTTTAGATAATGGGGCAGATGTATTAGTCCTTGAGAAGTGATAAAGTGGAAGGTGATAAAGCACCAGCCAATCAGTTCCTAACTGTCAAGTTACAGGCTGGGTTTGAGAAATGACAGTTAATAGCTGATTGGCTGGTGCGTTATCACCTTCCACTTTATCACTTCTCCAGGTTTAATACATCTGCCCCATGATGTCTTCATTGTCTTGAAATGTATTTCAGTGCAGTAGACACAGGCCCATGAGTCAAGGTGCACACTCTGTGCCCCCCTCATAACTGCTGCCTGCTGCATAAACTTTTCAGCAATGGTTTTGGAAAGATGGCGAATGTGCAGAATATAGAACAGTGCCGGAGTCTTTACTGCCTCATGACCCTGCATCATGTTGCTGAAGATATCACCAAAGACAGTGGGGGTCATTCTGACCTGATCGCACGCTAGTTTTTTTCGCTGCGCTCAGGTCAGAACTGTACATGCATATGTACCGCAATGCGCAGGCGCATCGTACGGGTGCAAAGCGGATCGTTGCTGATCGATGGATTTTACGAAGAATCCATTCGCACAGCCGATCGCAAGGAGATTGACAGGAAGGGGGCGTTTGTAGGTGTCAGCTGATCGTTTTCTGGGAGTGTTTGGAAAAACACAGGCATGTCGAAGCGTTTGCAGTGCGGGTGTCTGACGTCAATTATGGGCAAGAACAGGCTGAAGTGATCGCAGCGGCTGAGTAAGTTCTGAGCTACTCAGAAACTGCACAAAACTTTTTTGTACCACTCGGCTGCATATGCGATCGCACACTTGCAAAGCGAAAATACACCACCTATAGGCGGCGACTATCTGATCGCAGAGCTGCAAAAAATAGCTAGCGAGCTATCAACTCGGAATGACCCCCAGTGTCACTAACAACAGTTATAGGGGGATGACCCACTGAATGACACATGGTTTAGTCAGTTCTGGGTGCAAGCTGATCTATTGGCCCTCGTTAACTGCACTCGCTGTGCGCATTATAGATACGCCACTGTATTGATACATTTCGGGACATCGTACCTTCCAGCTGTCCTTTAAATTATGTTTGTTTATTTGCAACATAACATTTAAAGAAGCCCAACCAAGAATTTTTAGTTATGGTTGAGAAAGAAAATGACAAGAACGCTGCTTCACATAGTTCACAAGATGTCAGGCCTTCTTCTCCATCCAAACACTCCTATAGTCAGTATGAGACAGATGCCCCCATGCATCCAGTGAACACTTTTAAAATAGCTGCTGACCAACGTCTCTTAACTCGCTCAGATATTCCAGCCCTCAGTCACATTTTAATTTTATCGAGAGGGTTGCAACTGCTTCACGGGGCCTCTCAGAAGGGACGAAAACAACACAACTATGTTCCGTGCTTTTGCTTTGCCTTCCCACATACTGTATGACAAACTAGACTTTATTTTGGCTTCTGCAAAATGTTGTAGCAGAGACTGACCTCTTGGTTAGATACAGGCTGCATATTACAAGCCCTTTACATTATAGGGTCTCTATTTACTGCACTGTTTATCTGTAATTTGCTGATACGTTTTTCCTCTTGGGAGTTCGAGATAAAGCTGCAGTTTGGAGACAACATTCCGATCCAGTGGTATAGTTTGGGTGCATTCAGCTTTCAGATACCAACCAAACAGCACAGTTCCACTGGGAGCAGACATGAAGATTCAGTAGAGCATTTTATCTGCTTTTCAGAATGTGTTTCTTCCCATAAGTATCCAGACTGAACTGTAAAGGGCACAGTGACATTTGAAATATCCGACTGAAGGCTCAATCCATCCAAACATTGAACATTTACAGACGTTGAGCACCCTGGTGTTATATCTTTTCTTCTTCTGAAATCATTGTCTAGGTGTGGAACGATTATTTCACTTTATTATAGTCCTAGCAAATACACATTGGAGTCCAGCTTTATGTTGGGACATATTATTTTCTAATTGCTAAATTAAGAGGATTTTTTTATATTTAATCAGACATTTCGAATACACCATGAAGTGGAAAGCCGCAACATAAATCAATGCGTGCCAGACTTGCCACAATCACTTCTCTCTCCTCAGTTGGTGTTAGCACATGACTGAAAACTTGGCCAATAAGAAGCTACCCTGCTGACGCTATGGTTTACTCTTACCTCTGAGGTAGTCTTATTATAATGCAAATTATGATGCAGTCACCACTGTCAGCAGTATTTTAAGTTACAAGTTAGCAATACAATAAATACATATGTATTTTATTTTATCACATTTGGCAGCACTATTATCATCCAAAACTACAACAAAAGAAAAAAAAAAAAGAAGACCAGTCCTTTTTCCATACATTTCAGAACAGTAGAGGAGCGGGAGTGGGTAGGCTGTAGTTTTGGAGGACATTCCCCACCTATCTTAAAACTTTATTTTTGTTCTGGGTGCTAACAACCAATAAAAAGTGCAAATCGAAACCACGCTGCATTGTTGTATAAGAGGGGAGCTCACTGGTCAAAGACAGTATTCTTTACGCAGCCTCTCCTTATAGTGGTCATTGGGAATTAAGAAGTACAACAGATACAGCAGTAATGATAACTTGCCCTGCACTGGGGTGAGCTGAGCTATCAGAACACAGATATCCCTTATGTGTTTAACTTATGACTCATCTATTTGTACTCTCTCTATGGCAACAATTTCTCAAATAGCCCAGATATACTGATCATATGATTTTACGTATGATGATAATTGCGCTGTCTACTATTTACGGAGCGGCATACATTAAAGTCACCATAATCGACCATATATTTGCAGGAACCCTCATTTTTTGAGGGGACTATTAAGCATGAACAAAAACAAAACTTGCCAAGTTCAAGTGTTGAGAATAACAGAAAACCCCTCAGCACACCGCTGTGAGCAAGCTGCTGTTCTATTTGTACATAAAGATTCTGAGTCGCACATAAATGCAGTTGCATCTAGCGAGTTTTAGCAAACTGCACATGGGCATTGGCATTTCTAGAATGGGTGCAGTGTGTGGTGTACACGGGCCCCTGGGTCCAGGAGGGGCCCACACCGGACACATTTGCACCCATTTTTTTAATACTTACCCTTCCAGAGTCCAGCATCGGGCACTGCAGTCACGGTGAAAATGAAGCCAAAATGGACGCCGCGCATGCACAGTAGTAAAATTGGCCTCTGGAACATGGCAGGCGCAGTAGACTTTGGCACAGTGCTGGAGACTATTGCCCCATGCAGAGGAGATGGCCCACCCAGAGGGGCACACGGGCCTCCTCCTCTGTTGACTTGCCCCTGCACATGGGCCATAGCGAACATACGTATCTTTTTGTAACTCCTGCGGATTCAGAGTTAGATGCATCTTGGATGTTTTTATTCATTTCTGAAATGGGTATTTCTGGGTGTCAACTGGGTGGCAGGCTTGGTAGAAGACTGTCCTGAGGGATTGTTGCCGTATTCTGAATCGGTTGTATGCCAACGGGGGTGCCTACTTCAGTCATAACTTTTACACCTAGCATGGGGTAGATGTAAATACCAGTGGTAGTGATAATGATTATTCTTGCATATGAAAAAGTTGGGGGTGCAATGCTTTAGGATCAAAAAACATCATGTTATGTCATATTGTCAGGCTGCCAATACACATTATGTAACACAGTACCCCCATTTCTCATTATGACATGCAGTGTCCCCAGTTAATATTGTGTGATGTTAAAATGCCCCAGTTCATATTACATAACATAATAATAGCATCCAGTTAATTTAATACCACACAACAATGAGCAGGTTCAGGGGTATAACTAGATATATTGCAGGCCCCAAGAAAATGTTTGCAAGGGCCCCTATGTATCACCCAATGTTGAAAAATGTATATAACACATTAACTTAAACAGGGAAGGTGGGCCCCTCTGAGATCTGGGCCCCATAGCAGCTGCACTCCCTCCACCTATGGTAGCTACACCCTTGCCTAGTGCTCAAAATGCAGCAATCTCTGTTACACACATTTGGAAATGTGTTATTAAATTGAAAGCTAACTTACTGGAGGTACCCTATAGGCCTCCAAAATGGCAAATGGTACCACAGAGACCTCCAAAATGGCCTCCTTGTTAGCTACTGATCCCACACATGGTTCTCAGACAGCAATTCAGAAAAAAAAAAAACAACAAGAATTGGTAAAGCAAGGCAAGTAGAATCATGTAAAGGACTTAGCAATGGCTTAAAAAAAAGGTATTAAGTGCTAATTGTTCATATTGCTTTGGGGTATGTTGAATCACAGAGTGTGACTGATGGTTTGGAAAGTGAAGAATAGCAAGGGAGAAGCCACAATGAAGAACAAAAAAGTTTATTAGAAAAATATAACATAAAACACAAATAGAAGCAAGTGGGGAGCCAGGAAGTGTACTAACAATTGTCTATAATTTTTACAGTGTACTGTCATAGTCTTATGTAAAGTAATAGCGCCTTCAGAAATAATTGTTTATTCCTGGTCTTAAACTTATCCTTTAATTTTATTGTTACAGCATTAAGTTAGTGTTAAACTGTCTAAGTGTTCTTCGGAAGCTGGAATAAGTGACATACAAGCTCAATTAAGGTTGTTCTTGCTATGGTGCAATAATCATGACTAATCTCTGGCACCTCTGTAGGGCTCACTAAAGTCTGCAATCATCTGACATATTCTCTACTGCTGCCATATATAATAGTGGACTTTCCTGGTCAATGTCATACATCGTACCTATCCTTTCCAGCAGGGACGGACTGGGGCCTTATTTTGGCCCTGGCAATCGTGAGCACGCACGTCATGGGGGGGCGCGTGTGCGTGCGTGTCACAGGGGGCCTGTCGCGAGACCTATGGGGGTGTGCCATGAGTCAGGGGGGAGTGGACTCGTGCAATGCCCCCATTACCATGGTGATGGTTGCTGGGGGTGGGGGCGCTGCGAGTCCGGGGGCGTGGACTTATGGCACGCCCCCATTTCCATGGAGACGATGGAACCAGAGAGCAGGAGGCTGCGGTGTGCGCGGCCTTCCCGGCTCTCTGAGTGACCGATTCATCCCACCTGCCCATTGGCCCTTCTGACATGTGCCAGGAGAGCCAGATGGCCAGTCCGGCCATGCTTTCCAGTGTTTTTTTTTAGGTGTCTCACTCCTCAACACCCTGTAAACTCTTGGTCAGTTTCTCCTAAGCAAGAGTCTTTTTTATTCTGTGTTACTACATCTGGAGAACTCATTTTATGGCTATCTGCATATGTAGGGTTCTCCTCAACAGGGTCGGTATGAGATCCCGCAGCCCTGTGATGCCAAATGTCCGGATCCCGACATCGGCATCCCAAGCACTGGAATGCCTGCAGGGGGGCGAGCGCAAAAAGAAGACCCTTACGGGCTCACTGCGCTCTCCTTGTTGTGCTCGCCTCGCTGCTGTGCTCGCCACAGGTTCTATTGTCGTGGACACCCATAGAGGGGGAATCACCTACCTCACCAGTATACCTGCGGCGGTAAGGTGGCCCTGTTGGGATCCTGGCTTCAGTATTGTGACAGCTATCGGTATGCTGACCGCATACCCTCTTCAACCTGTCAGAACTAAAACCTCTAACTAATAAATGTTATTTCCTCCTGAATGCTTTTTTGATATAAGAAACATGTCTCTTTTTTTCTCTTCCTAATTCTAGTGCATCTAACCCATCCACTTCTCGCATGGTTAGGAGCTCTTTGGTAGGGTTGGTCATCAATGGTTGATGCTTCACAACTATGGATGGTTATGGTATGGTGCCAATTGTTTTTGCAATCAATGGCATGGGCCCACCATAAATTGCTTTGTGCCAATGTTTTTTTTCTAGTGGCAGTGCTCCTTTTTGCATGTGGTGACCATATGCACAAAGACGATCACATCAAAGAACATTCCTGCTAGTTATGGCAAATGCTTTGTTCTAGTTGTGTGAGACTTGGATCCACATTACACATGATTGCATGAATTAATGTTTGAACTGATTGAATGAATGACCATTAACTGCACAAGACTCCACCAATAGGCATCTAACAAAACCATAACAGCTCAGAGTCTGGGCTTTTTTTAATCCACATAGAGATGACTCCTTTACGCTCTCACATTCCCTACCATCACCTTCTCCCACTCTATTCCAGACCACTCCAGAAAAATTCAATGAAACAGAGTATGAGCTAATGTACATTCACATATACATTTGTGGAGTAATGTAGGAGTTTGTGCACTGTACATTTGTAATGATAGTGGTACTGTGCATTTGTACATAGAGCATTGTCACAGCACCGTGCTGGATTGTGATTTACTGCTTTCGACAACCAGACTTCCATTCTCACCACACTGGCGTCTCTGGGGCGATCCATGGGGCTGTTGGGTATCTTCCGCTGCTTCTGGCAGTTTTCAATGTCTTGCTGCCATCCTGGTCCTCCAAAATGTTGAATCATTTACAATGACTTTTTTTGTTAACCTTTAAAATCTGGGAGGTTTTGTTTGCATCACCTTGTATTATTATTATTATTATTATTATTATTATTATTATACCATCTTTGTTACAATGTTTTATATTGTAAGATTGTTATAGAAGATTATTAAATAAATAAATAATAGATAACAATGAAGATACATCAGCTTGTAATTGTCAAGTTATCAAGCTGGAATTGCTACCCAGAGAGTTCAGGAAGGAAATCTGTAGCAGGAGCTTTGTGAGCATGGCAGCAGGGGGGTGGGCAAACAAGGACTGGAATATATTGAGTAGATGGTGCAATCAGGAGAAGGCTAGCTAGTGGTCTGCACAGTCCTGAATTCCCTACACATGAGAGCAATGTAATAGCATACAAGGGCTGAGGCAATAACATATTCAAGCCCATTTCCATGATCTGGTACACAAATTATCAATATCAGAAAGAGTGGAATTCTGCTTTAAAGTCTGCACTGTGTGAGCATGTACCAGTGGTCAACTAACAGCAAAGTCAGGTATTTGTGAAAAAGTCCAGTACATATGTACACAGTATAGTCAAGGGCGTAGCTACCATAGGTGCAGGGAGTGCAGCTGCTATGGGGGCCAGAGCTGAGAGGGGCCCACCTTCCCTGTCACAGTTACATGTGCTATATACCATTGGATGGTACATAGGGACACTGCAAACTTTTGCCTCGGGGCCTGCAATATATATATATATATATATATATATATATATATAGAGGTATGCCCCTAGACCTGCTTATTGTAATATGGTATAATATGAACTGGGGGCACTATAATAAGGCACAATTATGTTGGAGGCACTAAAGTATGGCATAATGTGCACTGTCGAAATAAAGTGAACTAGGGCACTACTAGGGTTCAGAAAATTAACTAGGGCACTATTATGGGGCATATAATTAGCAACTACCGCGGAGATGCATCTGTATAGAAGTATTGGGACAGGGGCCCCTTCAAAATGCTGCTATGGGGCCCACAAAGTTCTGGCTATGCCCCCGAGTATAGTTAGCAATATAATGTAACATGCAAAAGAGAAGTCCCACCTTTCAGGAGATACTGGGGACTTGAGGATCGCATGGGTGCAAATATTTTATCTGCAAATGTTATATCTGCCACACCTGCAGTGCACACGGTGTTGCCCAACTGCTAACAAATTTGCTGCTGCAATCAACTCTGAATTACCCCCTATGTTGTTATTAATCTAGTACATTATCATGCATGCACTACAGTATTTACTGTATATATTTATCTATGGGACCAACCCATGCAAAATGGTTAGGTAAACCAATGTGACGGCTGGGCACACCTCCTCTAGACACTGACCACACCCCTAAACAGGGGCCCCTACCACCGTATTCCCCAGGTGGGCCCTACATGCCCCAGTCCGACACTGTACACATGTATAGAGAAAGTGTGCTGAGCAAGCGATGAATGGAGCATACATTATGCTGTCCTGAAATATCATTGTCCCTATAGCAGGTTTTCAGTGTCTAAGCATATATGAGTATCATACTCTGTGATATAAAGCAGGTTTATGTGTGTGGGTGGCAGGATAGAAATTAATATGTAAAATGTAACAGTGGGATGTTTGCTATATACCATCACGGTTCATTAAGAGCAGAAAAGGATTAGTGTTTTTTTTCAATACACTGGAAATAACTTTTCTGAGTGATTAAGTAATGAGTTTATTATTATGAGGTGATTAAGTGGTCACTAATATATTTACCTTGCTTTTAACTTTCTTTAACTTTAGCATTTCCTTTTACAAAGCCACTTGCCTCTATTATTAATCTTTTTTTTACTTGCCTTTTGTTAGGGTCTCCTGCTCTGTGCTGCCACGTCGTCATGGCAACCGGGAGACAAGTGCTAGCGGAGTAACCTGAGCGTAGCTGATGCTCCGGTTCGGGTCTTTTGCTGTGCAGTGGTTACAGGCTCTGTGCACGGCAGGGGATCCGGTGCTGGTTTTTGAGCTCACAGTCTGTGAGGTCTGAGTGGGGCGTGGACAGCACCTGCTATATAAACCCTCTTCTCAGGTTAGGCAGATGCTGCTGAATCTTTGTTGGTTAGTCAGTTCCTGAAAGCTAGCTAGTACTGTGTAAACTTTGTATTTGTTTGTTGCTTACTGCAAATAGGCCTTGGGATTTGGTATTACACTCTGCCAATCCAGACCTAGCAGTAAGACTGGAGTCAGTCGTTTAACCTGCTGGGGTTCTTTTGCTACTCTGTGAACCTAGCAAGTTTGCGGCTGTATTCTCAGACTTGCCTGCCAAAATCCTTTCTCACTGTGCAAGGTGTTCAGGTGTCAGTTTAGTGGCAGTAAGCTGAACCAGTGCACTGCAAGTGAGGACTAGGATTGTGGAGACTCTCCTTGTGTCTATTATTCCATCTCTGACCAAGGAGTTTACTGCCACACCCGTTGGTAACCCTTTAGGGTTTTGCTGTTGCCCTTAGCAACAGCATTTCGGGTTCTCTACGTATTAAATCACTACATCTCGCTTCTTTCCATCTGAGCATTCCTAATACTAGGGAGACACCCAGTTTCTTAGCCTTTGGGCTTCTCTGTTCACTTTGTGTTTATTTTGTTACCCTATCACCTTCTGTGTATGTAATGTCATATTCCCCAGTCTGTCTGTGAGTTCATTTGTTTTGCATCCCTCACCGTTCAGACACCAGTACATTCCTACTGGCACTGGTGTGCATAACTTATTCAGCAGCCCAATAGTCCTGTTGAAATTTTGTGGGAATATGGAGCATACCCCTCAAAATACTTTGCAACAGGTGGTCGATCAGGTGCAGGTCCTGACTCAACAATTTAATGATTTGTCCATTTAAATGCACACCTCACAGGCCGCTGGCGGAGCTCCCGCAGCAGCAGTACCTTCAGGGGTTAAAGAGCCGAAAGTAAATCTCCCGGATCGTTTTTCTGGAGATCGCTCGCAGTTCTTTTGTTTCAAGGAGAGCTGCAAGCTATATTTCCAGCTTAGGCCTCAGTCTTCTGGGTCGGAGATTCAGCGGGTGGGCATAGTGATTTCCTTGCTACAAGGAGACCCACAGGTCAGGGCATATGGGTTGCAGCCTGACTGTCCGTCGCTTAAAAGTGTTGATGCTTTTTTTACGGCACTGGGCATGTTGTATGATGACCCTGACAAGACGGCCTCAGCCGAGGCTCAGATTTCGATCCTTAAGCAAGGGCGAAGGCCAGTTGAGGTTTATTGTATTGTTTATTGTATTATTTATTTATTGTTTATTGGAGTTTCGGAGGTTGGCCCATGATACCCAGTGGAATGACCCAGCCCTGAGACACCAGTACCGAAGAGGTCTTTCTAACCAGTTAAAAGACCAACTGGTACAATATCCCTTGCCTGATAGCTTGGATCAGCTCATGCAGTTATCCATTCGGGTGGATAGACGGCTGAGAGAGCGCAGGCTTGAAAGGGAGACCGAGGTTTCCTTCTTTCCCAAGGGAACCTCAGACTCTGAGGAATTTTCCGAGGAGCCTATGCAGATTGGGGCTACCCGCCTCTCCTCGCGTGAGAAGACGCGGAGGAGACAGCAGGAGTTATGTTTGTACTGTGGGAATAAAGGTCATGTGGTAGTATCATGTCCAGAAAAGCCGGAAAACTTCAGGGCCTGAGGGTGATGGGAAATATCCTGTCAGGCCAGAAGTCAGAATTTCCCAAGAAGACTTTTATCATTCCGGTGACCTTGAAGATCCTCGGTCAAACTGTCAAGACTGAGGCCTTTGTGGACAGTGGGGCCGACGGGGTTTTTATGGACCGCCAATTCACCCTGAAACACTCTGTTCCCTTAGTACCCTTGGCATCGGAAATTGAGATTTGTGGGTTAAACGGGGAACCATTATCCCAGGGTAAAATTACCTCTTGCACTAGCCAGATTTCTTTGTTTATTGGAGCCACACACTCTGAAAAATTGTCCTTTTATGTGACTGTCTGTACTTTTGCCCCATTGGTGTTGGGGTTACCCTGGTTAAGGGCCCACAATCCTCAATTTGACTGGGTCTCTGGGGAGATTCTTAGTTGGGGTGCTGATTGTTTCAGGAGTTGCCTGAGCCTTCCCAGTCAGGCTTTCGCAGCTAAGTTTGCCAGGATTGCCAGGATGTTATGCAGATTTTGCGGACGTGTTCTCCAAAAGAGTTGCAGAGGTACTACCTCCCCATCGCCCCTATGACTGTGCCATTGATTTGTTGCCGAATGCTAAGCTTCCCAAGAGCAGGTTGTACTCCCTGTCACGTCCTGAGACTCAGGCTATGGCTCCAAGGACTGGTTCACCCTCTCAGTCTGCCCATTAGACTGTGGATGGTAGCCTGACGACAAGCTCACAGAAATCTGGAGATCAGAACAAAATGCCCTCCAGAATTTGGCCACAAACTGGGATCCACGGTCAGAGACCACATCAAGTGGCAACCCGTGGAGGCGCACAGCATGCTGCATAAATAACTCAGACAGGCGTCTGGCCGATGGCAACCCAACCAGTGGAACGAAATGCGCCATCTTCGAAAACCTGTCATCGACAACCCAAATGGCTGTCATCCCCGAGGATTTGGGGAAGTCCACCACAAGATCCATGGAATTGTGGGTCCATGGCTTAGACGGAATAGAGAGTGGATGTAATGGGCCGACAGGAACCCCTCTAGGAGTTTTATTTCGGGCACAAACGTCACATGCCCGAACCCACTGATCCACATCCCTAGCCACCGAGGGCCACCACACCGCCCTAGACAGCAACTCCCGAGTTCTGGCAATACCCGGATGCCCTGCCGACCTCTTGGCATGGAATTCCAGGAACACTCGCTGTCTTAACCTAGGAGGCACAAACAAGAGACCTACCGGAAGGTCTGGAGGAGCCTGCTCCTGTGCTCTAAGGACTAATGACAAGAGGTCCTGGGTAATGCCCACTTTAATACATGATGGGGACACAATGGGCAATGGCTCCTCGGTGGTCTCTTGAACTGGAGCAAAACTCTGCGAGAGCGCATCAGCCTTTATGTTTTTTGACCCAGGGCGATATGTTATCAAAAAATTAAAGCGAGCAAAAAACAAAGCCCATCGTGCCTGCCTGGCATTGAGCCGCTTCGCTGACTCTAAATATGCCAGATTCTTATGGTCGGTGAGAATTGAGACCACAAACTTAGCCCCCTCAAGCCAGTGTCTCCACTCCCCGAGTGCATCCTTTATAGCCAACAATTCTCGGTTACCCACATCATAATTAATCTCGGCAGACGAAAATTTACGGGAAAAGTAAGCACAGAGATGAAGGCGATTATCAGACACCCCCATCTGAGAGAGCACTGCCCCAATACCTATCTCAGAGGCATCCACTTCTACCACAAAAGGACGCTCTGGATCTGGGTGTCGCAGCACCTTGGCCGAGACAAATGCCCTTTTGAGACGGGCAAAGGCCGCTTTGGCCTCACAAGACCAGTGAGCAACATCCGCCCCTTTCTTAGTGAGTGCCACCAAGCGGGCCACTATAGATGAAAATCCAGCAATAAACCGTCTATAAAAATTCGCAAAGCCCAGAAAACGCTGAAGCGCCTTCAAACTAGTGGGCTGCACCCAATCCAGGACTGCCTGTACCTTAGAACCCTCCATTTGGAAACCTTCTGAGGAGATAATATACCCTAGAAATGCGATTTGCTGGACTTCAAACTCGCACTTCTCCAGCTTCGCCCCAAGCTGGTGGTCTCTGAGTTTCTGGAGGACTAAGCGTACATGCTTCCGATGTTCCTCCAGGGAATGAGAGAAGATTAGGATGTCATCTAGATAAACAACTAAGAATCTATCCAAATATTCCCTGAGCACATCGTTCATGAATTCCTGGAAGACTGCCGGGGCATTAGAGAGCCCAAAAGGCATCACCAAATATTCATAATGCCCTGAGTGGGTATTAAAGGCAGTCTTCCATTCATCCCCCTCTCTTATTCGGATTAGATTGTAAGCACCGCGTAGGTCAATCTTAGAAAAAATGGTGGCAGTACGAAGCTGGTCAAACAAAACCGAAATGAGAGGCAGTGGGTACGAGTTTTTAATCGTGATACGGTTCAATTCCCTGAAGTCGATGCAGGGTCGCAACGAACCGTCCTTTTTACCCACGAAAAAGAACCCCGACCCAACTGGGGACTGTGAGGGTCTGATAAATCCCTTAGCCAAGTTCTCCTGAATGTACTCTGCCATAGCCTGTGTCTCAGGACGTGACAGGGAGTACAACCTGCTCTTGGGAAGCTTAGCATCCGGCAACAAATCAATGGCACAGTCATAGGGGCGATGGGGAGGTAGTACCTCCGCAACTTTTTTGGAGAACACATCCGCAAAATCTGCATAACATCCTGGCAATCCTGGCAAATTTAGCTGCGAGAGCCTGACTGGAAGGCTCAAGCAACTCCTGAAACAATCACTACCCCAACTAAGAATCTCCCCAGAGACCCAGTCAAATTGAGGGTTATGGGCCCTTAACCAGGGTAACCCCAAAACCAATGGGGCAAAAGAACAGACAGTCACATAAAAAGACAATTTTTCAGAGTGTGTGGCTCCAATAAACAAAGGAATTTGGCTGGTGCAGGAGGTAATTTTACCCTGGGACAATGGTTCCCCGTTTAACCCACAGATCTCAATCTCTGATGCCAAAGGTACTGAGGGAACAGAGTGTTCCAGGGCGAATTGACGGTCCATGAAAACCCCATCGGCCCCACTGTCAACAAAGGCCTCAGTCTTGACAGTTTGACCGAGGATCTCCAAAGTCACTGGAATGAGAAAAGTCTTTTTAGGAAATTCTGACTTCTGGCCTGACAGGATATTTCCCATCACCCTCAGGCCCTGAAGTTTTCCGGTTTTTCTGGGCATGATACTACAACATGACCTTTATTCCCACAGTACAAACACAAACCCTGCTGTCTCCTCCGCGTCTTCTCACGCGAGGAGAGGCGGGTAGCCCCAATCTGCATAGGCTCCTCGGAATATTCCTCGGAGTCTGAGGTTCCCTTGGGAAAAAAGGAAACTGCGGTCTCCCTTTCAAGCCTACGCTCTCTCAGCCGTCTATCCACCCGGATGGATAACTGTATGAGCTGATCTAAGCTATCAGGCGAGGGATATTGTACCAGTTGGTCCTTTATCTGGTCAGAAAGGCCCCTTCGGTACTGGTTTCTCAGGGCTGGGTCATTCCACTGGGTATCATGAGCCAACCTCCGAAACTCCGTACTATAAACCTCAGCTGGCCGTCGCCCTTGCTTAAGAACCGTAATCTGAGCCTCGGCTGAAGCCATCTTGTCAGGGTCATCATACAAAATGCCCAGTGCCGTAAAAAAAGCATCAACACTTTTAAGCGACGGACTGTCAGGCTGTAACCCATATGCCCAGACCTGTGGGTCTCCTTGTAGCAAGGAAATCACCATGCCCACCCGCTGAATCTCCGACCCAGAAGACTGGGGCCTAAGCCTGAAATATAGCTTACAGCTCTCCTTGAAACAAAAGAACTGCGAGCGATCTCCAGAAAAAAAACGATCCGGGAGATTTACTTTCGGCTCCTTAACCCCTGAACTTGCCACTGCTGCTGCGGGAGCTCCGCTAGCGGCCTGCGGGGTGTTCATTTTAATGGACATCTCATTAAATTGTCGAGTCAGGACCTGCACCTGATCGACCACCTGTTGCAAAGTATTTTGAGGGGTATGCTCCATATTCCCACAAAATTTCAACAGGAGTAGGGCTGCTGAATATGTTACGCACACCAGTGCTAACAGGAGTATACCGGTGTATGAACAGAGAGGGAAGCGAAGCAAACGAACTCACAGACAGTATAACATAACATACACAGGTGGTGATGGAATAACTAATAAACACAAAGTGAACGGAGAAGCCCAAAGGCTCAGGAATTGGGTGTCTCCCTAGTGTCAGGAATGCTCAGATGGAATAGAGCGGACAATGAAGCGATGTGTAGTGATTTAACATGTGGAGCACCTGAAATTATGTTGCTAAGAGCAACAGAAAAAACCCCAAAGGGTTACCAACGGGTGTGGGAATAAACTCCTTGGTCAGAGATAGAAATATAGACACAAGGAGAGTATCCACAATCCTAACCCCCACTTGCAGGGCACAGGTTCAGCTTACTGCCACTAAACTGACACCTGGACGCCCTGCACAGTGAGGGAGGATTAAGTAAGCAGGTCTGAGAGTACAGCCGCAAACCTGCTGGGTTCACAGAATAGCAAAAGAACCCCAGCAGGTCAAACAACTGACTCCAGTCTTACTGCTAGGTCCGGATTGGCAGAATGAAGTACCGAATCCCAAGGCCTATTCGCAGTAAGCAACAAGTAAATACAAAGTCACACAGTACTAGCTAACTCTCTGGAACTGACTAACAAACAAAGATTCAGCAGCATTTGCCTAGCCTGAGAGGATGGTTTATATAGCAGGTGCTGTCCACGCCCCACTCAGACTTCACAGACTGTGAGCACAAAACCAGCGCCGGATTCCCTGCCGTGCACAGAGCCTGTAACCACTACACAGTAAAAACCCGGACCGGAGTATCAGCTGCGCTCAGGTTACTTCGCTAACACTTGCCTCCCGGTTGCCATGGCGACGTGGCAGCACAGAGCAGGAGATCCTAACAGGCACTTTAAGAAAGACTTTAGATCTGGTGTGCACTGGCTCCTCCCTTTATGCCCCTCCTCCAGACCTCAGTTAGAGAAACTGTGCCCAGAGGAGACAGACAGTACGAGGAAAGGATTTTTGTTAATCTAAGGGCAAGATTCATACCAGCCACACCAATCACACCGTATAACTTGTGATATACTACCCAGTTAACAGTATGAAAAAAACGACATAGCATCAGTCCAGGACCGATTAAACTATAACATAACCCTTATTTAAGCAATAATTATATACAAGTCTTGCAGAAGTAGTCCGCACTTGGGACGGGCGCCCAGCATCCTCTACGGACTACGAGAAAAAGATTTACCGGTAGGTTTAAAATCTTATTTTCTCTTACGTCCTAGAGGATGCTGGGGACTCCGTAAGGACCATGGGGATTATACCAAAGCTCCCAAACGGGCGGGAGAGTGCGGATGACTCTGCAGCACCGATTGAGCAAACAGGAGGTCCTCCTCAGCCAGGGTATCAAACTTATAGAACCTTGCAAAGGAGTTTGAACCCGACCAAGTAGCAGCTCAGCACAGCTGTAGCGCCGAGACCCCTCGGGCAGCCGCCCAAGAAGAGCCCACTTTCCTAGTAGAATGGGCCTTGACCGATTTAGGTAACGGCAATCCCGCTGTAGAATGCGCCTGCTGAATCGTGTTACAGATCCAGCGAGCAATAGTCTGCTTTGAAGCAGGGCCACCAATTTTGTTGGTTGCATACATGACAAACAGTGCTTCTGTTTTTTTTTTGACTGTAGCCGTTCTGGCCACGTAAATTTTCAAAGCCCTGACCACATCAAGGCACTCTGGATCCACCAAGTCACGCGTAGCCACAGGCACCACAATAGGTTGGTTCATATGAAAGGATGAAACCACTTTTGGCAGGAATTGAGGACGGGTCCGCAATTCCGCTCTATCCATATGTAAAACCAGATAGGGGCTTTTATGTGATAAAGTCGCTAATTCCGACACTCGCCTAGCCGAAGCCAAGGCTAAAAACATGACCACTTACCAAGTGAGATATTTCAACTCCACCGTTTTAAGTGGTTCAAACCAGTGTGACTTAATGAAACTTAACACCACGTTAAGGTCCCAAGGCGCCACCGGAGGTACAAAAGGAGGCTGAATATGCAGTACTCCCTTCACAAAGATTTGTACTTCAGGGAGAGAGAGGCCAATCCCTTTTGAAAGAAAATGGATAAGGCCGAAATCTGAACCTTAATAGATCTTAATTTTAGGCCCAAATTCACTCCAGTTTGCAGGAAGTGAAGGAAGTGGCCCAGATGGAATTCTTCCGTAGGAGCATTCCTGGCCTCACACCAAGAAACATATTTCCGCCATATACGGTGATAATGTTTAGATGTCACGTCCTTCCTAGCCTTTATTAGCGTAGGAATTACCTCATCCGGAATACCCTTATCCGCTAGGATCCGGCGTTCAACCGCCATGCCATCCAAGTCTTGGAATAGACAGGGCCCCTGTTGCAACAGGTCCTGTCTTAGAGGAAGAGGCTACGGATCTTCTGTGAGCATTTCCTGCAGATCCGGATACTAGGTCCTTCGTGGCCAATCTGGAACAATGAGGATTGTTCTCACTCCTCTTTTTCTTACTATTCTCAACACCTTGGGTATGAGAGGAAGAGGAGGAAATACATAGACCGACTGGAACACCCACGGTGTCACTAGGGCGTCTACAGCTACTGCCTGAGGGTCTCTTGACCTGGTGCAATACCTCTTTAGCTTTTTGTTGAGGCGGGACGCCATCATGTCTATCTGTGGCAGTCCCCACTGACTTGCAATTTGTGCGAAGGCTTCCTAAAGAAGTCCCCTCTTGGATGCAGGTCGTGTTTGCTGAGGAAGTCTGCTTCTCAGTTGTCCACTCCCGGAATGAACTGCTGAAAATGCGCTTACATGATTTTCCGCCCAGCGGAGAATCCTGGTGGTTTCTGCCATTTCCACTCTGCTCTTTGTGCCGCCTTGGTGGTTTACATGAGCCACTGCGGTGATGTTGTCTGACTGGATCAGAACCGGTAAGTTGCGAAGCAATGTCTCCGCTTGCCGAAGGGCGTTGTATATGGCCCTCAGCTACAGGATGTTGATTTGAATACAAGTTTTTTTAACTTGACCCAAAGACCTTAGAAGTTTCTTCCCTGTGTGACTGCTCCCCAACCTCGGAGGCTCGCGTCCGTGGCTACCAGAACCCAGTCCTGGATGGCGAACCTGCGACCCTGCAGAAGGTGAGCACTCTGCAGCCACCATAGGAGAGTCACCCTGGCCCTAGGGGACAGGGTGACTAACTGATGCATCTGTAGATGTGATCCGGACCACTTGTCCCGTAGATCCCATTGGAAGGTCCTCGTATGGAACCTGCTGAAGGGAATGGCCCCGTAAGATGCCACCATCTTTCCCAGGACCCGAGTGCAGTGTTGCACTGACACCTGTTTTTGCTTTAATAGGTTTTTTACCAGAGTCATTAGTTCCTGGGCCTTCTCTATCGGAAGATAAACCCCTTTCTGGTCCGTATCCAGAATCATACCCAAGAAGGGCAGACGAGTCATAGGGACCAACTGTGACTTCGGGATATTGAGAATACAGCCGAGTTGCTGTGACACCTTCAGCGAAAGTGACACGCTGTTTAACAACTGCTCTTTTGATCTTGCCCTTATTAGGAGATCGTCCAAGTATGGGATAATTGTGACTCCTTGCTTGCATAGGAGCACCATCATTTCCGCCAATTACCCTGAAATTGGTAATGACAATACTGTACCGCAATTCTCAGGTATGCCTGATGGGGTGGATAAATGGGAACATGAAGGTATGCAGCCTTTATGTCTAGATACACCATAAAATCCCCCCCTTCCAGGCTGGCGATGATCGATCTGAGCGATTCCACCTTGAATTTGAACCTTTTCAAGTATAGGTTCAGAGATTTTAACTTTAAAATAGGTATGACCGAACCGTCCGGTTTCGGGACTACAGCCAAGGTTGAGTGATATCTCCTTCCTTGTTGAAGGAGAGGAACCTGGAGCACCACCTGTTGGAGATACAATGTGTGAATTGTATTTAATATTATCTCCCTTCTCTGGGGGAGAAGCCGGTAGGGCCGATAAGGAAAACCGGCGAGGAAGCACCTCTTCGAATTCCAGCTTGTAACCCTGAGAAACAATTTCTATTGCCCAGGGATCCACCTGTGAGTGAACTCAGATGTGGCTGAAGAGTCGAAGACGCGCTCCCATTGGGGCGGACTCCCTTAGCGGAGCCCCAGCGTCATGCAGTGGATTTTAGTAGAGGCCGGGAAGGACTTCTGTTCCTGGGAACTAGCTGTGCCCTGTGCCCTTACCTCTGGTAAGAAAAGACGCTCCTCGTACTTTCTTGTTTTTATGCGACCGAAAGGACTGCATTTGATAATGTCGTGCTTTCTTAGGCTGTGAGGGAATATAAGGCAAAAGATCAGATTTACCAGCTATAGCTGTGGAGACCAGGTCCGAGAGCCCTTCTCCACACAATTCCTCACCCTTGTAAGGTAAAGCCTCCATATGCCTCTTTTAGTCGGCATCACCTGTCCATTGCATGTTCCACAGGACACGTCTAGCAGAATCGACATAGCGTTGACTCTAGAACCCAGTAGACCAATGTCTTTTTGGGCCTGTCTTATATATAAGACAGCATCTTTTATATATCCTAGGGTCAATAACATGGTATCCTTATCTAGGGTTTCAATCTCTGCTGATAAGGTATCTGTCCACGCTGCTACAGCGCTATAAACCCTTGCCGACACAATCGCCGGTCTGAGTAGTGTACCAGAATGTGTGTAAATGGACTTCAAAGTACTTTTCTGCATGCAATCTGCAGGATCCCTGAGGGTAGCTGTATCTTGGTATGTCAGCGCTACCTTTTTTGGTAAACGTGTCAACGCCTTGTCCACCCTAGAGGAGGATTCCCATCGTATCCTGGCCCTAGCAGGGAAAGGATACGCCATGAGAATTCTTTTGGGAAACTGCAGTTTTTTGTCTGGAGATTCCCGCTCTTTTTCACACAATTCATTTGGTTCATGAGAGGGGGGAAATGTTACCTCAGCTTTCTTCCCCTTAAACATGTGTACCCTCGTGTCAGGGACAGATGGGACATCAGTGATATGCAAAACATCTTTTATTACAATAATCATATATTGAATACTTTTCTGCCAGTTTTTGCTGTAACTTTGCATCATCTTAGTCGACACTGGAGTCAGACCCCGCCGCCGCAGCTCGGACATCACAGACAATTGAGGGGCAGGAAAAGCGCTCAGGCCAGTCAGTGAAAGTACAGGGATGACCATTGGGTTGAGCAGCCATCAATGGTCATCTATTGCATAATATACAACCATCGATGGAAACATGCCGTTCCTCTATCGATGGTGACCATTGATGGTAGGCACACTGATGGCCATCCCTACTCTACACCACCTGCCTGTCTTCATCTGCTTGCTCTGCACTGGATCCCTATACCTTCTAGGATAAACTTGGACTTTTACACTAATCTTAATACACACATTATATTTTCTTCTTTATTCCTAAATACTCCCCTAACTGTCCTTTTTTTATTTGTATTTTAATATCAGTCTGTACTCAGAGGGAATCCGCACACTTGCTTCTAGAGTTTTCTAGGGCTATACCTAGCCTATGAAACATTTGGAATGTCCCTCTACCAAAAAACTGCTATTACTTCTGCCCCTATTCCTACTGACATGTTACATAAACATGTAGTAATAATAATTTTCTTCATCAGCAGCGACAGTCATATCATATGACAATGTGAAGAAATAATTTCTTGTGCATGTTTTTCACATAGTAGCAGCGGAGTAGCCAAAATTTTGTGGGCCCCATAGCAACATTGTGAAAGGGCCCCTTTCCAAATGCTTCTAGAGAGACATCTCTCTGTTGCTGTTGTTCATTTTATGCCCAATAATAGTACCGTAGTTCATTTTCTGAACCATAGTAGTGCCCTAGTTCACAGTATGTCACATTGTAGAGCTGTCAGTACACATTATGTAACACAGCACTCCCAATACACATTATGACATACAGTGTCACCAGTTCATATTATGCCATGTTACAGTGCCCCCAGTTCATATTATGCCACACTATAGTGCCGCCACTTCGAGCACTGACTGAGACCCCCGTCGCCACAGTATTTCAAATTCAGCACTATTAAATCTGCCACGACCGGCAGCCAATCAGGCGCAGGCGCTCCTGATTGGCTGCCAGTCCATGGCAGATTTGATATAGCCCGCTGTCTCTTTCGCACCCATGCCCAGATCCTCCCACAACACAGCCTCCTCCGCACCGCCGCCCACGGCCTCCGCACTGCCGCCCACAGCCTCCATACAGCTGACTACAGCCTCCTCATCCGCCGCCGACCACAGCCAGCTCTGCACTGCTGCTGACCACAACCTCCTCATCCTCTACGCCGCAAATCACAGCCTCCTCCACAGCGCCGCTGCTGATTAGGTAATTTTACACTGCTGCCTTTCTCTCTCCCTTCTGTATGTCATTGCTGTTCCTCTCTCTGTCACTCTCCCTGTCCCTACTGTCACTCTCCCTGTCCCTATGTCCCTGCTCTCAATCTCCCTGTCCCTATGTTCCTGCTGTCAATCTCCCTGTCCCTATGTTTCAGTGGCGTGCGGTGAGGTCAGTGGCTGGTGAGGCACTGCAGCCATAATCTCTGTGGAGTCCCGACGATGTCATCTTCTGCCGCCGTGCCAACGCCCACTACTGCCGCCACTAATGGGTGCCGACCCTGCCAATGGCCTACAAAATCGCCGCCATCAACTGCCTGACCCCCAGCCGCTAACCTGCATAGTCTGATGCCGTCAGTGCCTGCAGCCTTCCTGCTCATCAAATTTGTGATGAGCAGGTGGCTAATACATTGTCAATTTTTATAAATTTATGGGAGACAGAGAGGTGGAATATGGGGAGATTGGAGAGAGAAGAGAAATATGAAGACAGGAGGGATAGACAAGAGAGTAGGCACAGGGGAAGATAGCAGAGAGAGAGGAATAGGGTGAGAAGGAAGAGAGACGGAATAGGGGGCAGAGGGAAGATAGAGAAGGAATAGAGGGAGATGGGAGAGGAGGAATAGAGGAGATGGCAAAGAGAGAGGAGAAATAGGGGTATACGGGAAAGAGGAGAGTGAGAGGAATAGAGGGAGATGACAGAGAGAGAGAGGAGGAGCAGGAGCAGGCTGGCAGACTGGGAGTAGTAGTGGTGGAGAGCAGGGGGCAGGATTGGAGTAACAGTAGTGCAGAATAGGGGGACAGGCAGGGAGTAATAGAAGGGGGGCAGTATGGGAGTAGTAGTGGTGGAGAGCAGGGGGCAGGATTGAAGTAACAGTAGTGCAGAATAGGGGGACAGGCAGGGAGAATAGAAGGGGGGGCAGTATGAGAGTAGTAGTGGTGGAGAGCAGGGGGCAGGATTGGAGTAACAGTAGTGCAGAATAGGGGGACAGGTAGGGAGTAATAGAAGGGGGGGCAGGATGAGAGTAGTGGTGGGAAAAAGTGGGCAGTATGGGATCTCACCTTCTCTTATGCAGCTCCCGGGTCCCAGCCACCGTTGCTCCTTCCATGCAAGCTCACACAGGACGGACAGACAGCCTCAGTAGAAGTTATGGGTTCCGCTCCTCTGGTGTTCTCCGCGTAGTCCAGGGGAGCATGGGCGTGGCCTGCGATTGGGTTGGGGGTGGGGCAGGGCTGCACCTCCGCACCAGGTGTACATAAGGCTCTTTGTTTTCTGGCTGCCTGCAGCTGTGCCCTTCTCATCACTGGAGCTGTCTGTCCGAGTTCTCTTTGTGACAGTCCAGGGGCAAATGCAGGATTTTTAGGGGGAGGGGGGGGGGGTTCCAGATATGAGAGAGAGGGAGAGAGATAGAAATAGAAGAGAGTGCACATATATGGAAACCTCCAACCTGTGTGTGTGTGTGTGTGTGTGTGTGTGTGTGATATATAAACACAGAGCCAAGGAGACATGGGGAGGGAGAGACAGACAGACATGGGGAGAGAGGGGGACATGGGGGTGAGGGAGAGAGAGGGAGTGAGACACAGACATGTTGAGAGAGAGACATACATGCTGAGGGACAGTTCTGGAAAGAGAGTAACTTGGGTGGGAGAAAGAGACAGGGACAAAGAGACACAAAAAAGGAAATAGAAATGGACATGGGGAGAGAGACAGACATGAGGTGGGATAGAGACACACATGGAGAGAAACAGACACAGGGAAGAGAGACGGACACGAGGAATAAGACATGGAGAAAGAGACAGACATGGGGAGGGAGAGAGAGTGAAACACACACACATGGGGAGGGAGCAGACATGGAGAGAGAGACACACAGGGAGAGATATACAGAGACGTGGAGACAGACACAGGGAGAGAGAGACAGACAGACATACGGAGAGAGAGAGACGAACAGAGAGGAAGAAAGAGAGGAGTGACATGGGGAGGGAGGAGATATGGAGAGACAGACACAGTGACCAAGAGAGACAGACATGGGGAGGTAGAGATACAGGAAGAGAGAGACACACACACACACACACACACACACACACACACACACACACACACACACACACACACACACACACACATTGGGAGGTAGGAGGAGACATAGAGAGAGATACAGACACAAGGAGAAAGAGAGAGAGACAGACAGGGGGAGAAAGAGACAGACACAGGGAGGGAGAGACTGAGGAAAATGGTATGTTAACCCAGTGGTTCTCAAACTGTCATCAGGACCCCACACGGTTCACGTTTTCCAAGTCACCCAGCAGCTGCACTGTGTATCACCAACTGTCACATTCAGGGCCGGTTCAAGGGCGCAGAGCGCCCCGGGCAGGAAAGGGGCGTGGCCTAATACAGGGGGCGTGGTGAGTCACGCCCCCTGTACATTGAAAGCGCCGCTTGAATGCTGAGCGGTGCGCGATGACGTCATCGCGCACCGCACAGCAAAAGGTCCTCTCCACGAAGAGAAACTAGACGCTATGCGTCTAGTTCCCTTCGTGAAGAGGACCTTTGCTGTGCGGTGCGCGATGACGTCATCGCGCACCGCTCAGCAGTTACTCTCCACGAAGGGAAACTAGACGCATAGCGTCTAGTTCCCTTCACAGGAGGCGCCGAGGACGGGGACGGCAGCGGAGGCGGACGGGGGACACAGCGGGCAGCAGTGGCGGATCTTGCCACGGTGCGGCGCCCTCCGGATGGCGCCAGCGCCCTCCGGAAGGCGGCGCCCCGGGCAAAAGTCCTGCTTGCCCGTGGCAAGAACCGCCACTGGTCACATTTTAAAAATCTATAGGTGACCTGCAAAACATGGACCGTGTGGGGTCCTGAGGACAGAGTATAAGAACCTGTGCACCTATTCCAGGTGCTACAAGGGCAGCGTTTCCACAGCAGCTGTTAATACGTAGAGGTTAGTTACGCCTGAAACAAAATACATGATGAAACAGCGCTCAGCAGAATAATATAATAATATAAAAGAGATGGCATGGTTAATATATTAAAACACTTTCATATGGCAAATATCCCCTGTATATCACAGAAATAGTAAAGTGACAATCAGCTTGCAATTAGCATTAAAATCACATATGTTTAAAAAGTAAATGAAGTAATATGTAACAGTTTATGCCCCTGTTCCAATAATACAGAACACATTTCAGTATACCTGTTCCTAGTATAGTCCCTGGGTGGTGATAGGCAGTCCTTCAGTATGGACCTTTAGAGGTTGTAAGCGTACCAGACATAAGAAGAAAGATTGCCCGTTGTAGTGTCTTTCTCTGGAATTCTTCTCCTTTATTTCTTATCGAATGGCACGGTCACATAGGCAGATAAAGGATTTGTGTAAATAATATACACTTTTTTCACAAAGTGATAGGTGCTAATGTGCAAACTCGCAAAAAAGTGTTTATGTGCAAACGGGTGCTAAACAAATAAGTAGAGATGAGCGGGTTCGGTTTCTTTGAATCCGAACCCGCACGAACTTCACTTTTTTTTTCACGGGTCCGAGCGACTCGGATCTTCCCGCCTTGCTCGGTTAACCCGAGCGCGCCCGAACGTCATCATGACGCTGTCGGATTCTCGCGAGACTCGGATTCTATATAAGGAGCCGCGCGTCGCCGCCATTTTCACACGTGCATTGAGATTGATAGGGAGAGGACGTGGCTGGCGTCCTCTCCATTAGAATAGATTAGAAGAGAGAGAGAGAGAGAGAGATTGTGCAGACAGAGTTTACCACAGTGACCAGTGCAGTTGTTGTTAAGTTAACTTTTATTTAATATATCCGTTCTCTGCTATATCCGTTCTCTGCCTGAAAAAAACGATACACAGCAGTCACACAGTGTGACTCAGTCTGTGTGCACTCAGCTCAGCCCAGTGTGCTGCACATCAATGTATAAAAGCTTATAATAATTGTGGGGGAGACTGGGGAGCACTGCAGGTTGTTATAGCAGGAGCCAGGAGTACATAATATTATATTAATTTAAAATTAAACAGTGCACACTTTTGCTGCAGGAGTGCCACTGCCAGTGTGACTAGTGGTGACCAGTGCCTGACCACCAGTATAGTAGTATATTGTTGTATACTATCTCTTTATCAACCAGTCTATATTAGCAGCAGACACAGTACAGTGCGGTAGTTCACGGCTGTGGCTACCTCTGTGTCGGCAGTCGGCAGGCAGTCCGTCCATCCATAATTGTATTATAATATATACCACCTAACCGTGGTTTTTTTTTCATTCTTTATACCGTCATAGTGTCATACTAGTTGTTACGAGTATACTACTATCTCTTTATCAACCAGTGTACAGTGCGGTAGTTCACGGCTGTGGCTACCTCTGTGTCGGCAGTCGGCAGGCAGTCCGTCCATCCATAATTGTATTATAATATATACCACCTAACCGTGGTTTTTTTTTCATTCTTTATACCGTCATAGTGTCATACTAGTTGTTACGAGTATACTACTATCTCTTTATCAACCAGTGTACAGTGCGGTAGTTCACGGCTGTGGCTACCTCTGTGTCGGCAGTCGGCAGGCAGTCCGTCCATCCATAATTGTATTATAATATATACCACCTAACCGTGGTTTTTTTTTCATTCTTTATACCGTCATAGTCAGTCATACTAGTTGTTACGAGTATACTACTATCTCTTTATCAACCAGTGTACAGTGCGGTAGTTCACGGCTGTGGCTACCTCTGTGTCGGCACTCAGCAGGCAGTCCGTCCATCCATAATTGTATTATAATATATACCACCTAACCGTGGTTTTTTTTTCATTCTTTATACCGTCATAGTGTCATACTAGTTGTTACGAGTATACTACTATCTCTTTATCAACCAGTGTACAGTGCGGTAGTTCACGGCTGTGGCTACCTCTGTGTCGGCAGTCGGCAGGCAGTCCGTCCATCCATAATTGTATTATAATATATACCACCTAACCGTGGTTTTTTTTTCATTCTTTATACCGTCATAGTGTCATACTAGTTGTTACGAGTATACTACTATCTCTTTATCAACCAGTGTACAGTGCGGTAGTTCACGGCTGTGGCTACCTCTGTGTCGGAACTCGGCAGGCAGTCCGTCCATCCATAATTGTATTACAATATATACCACCTAACCGTGGTTTTTTTTTCATTCTTTATACCGTCATAGTCAGTCATACTAGTTGTTACGAGTATACTACTATCTCTTTATCAACCAGTGTACAGTGCGGTAGTTCACGGCTGTGGCTACCTCTGTGTCGGCACTCGGCAGGCAGTCCGTCCATCCATAATTGTATTACAATATATACCACCTAACCGTGGTTTTTTTATACCACCTAACCGTGGCAGTCCGTCCATAATTGTATACTAGTATCCAATCCATCCATCTCCATTGTTTACCTGAGGTGCCTTTTAGTTCTGCCTATAAAATATGGAGAACAAAAAAGTTGAGGTTCCAAAATTAGGGAAAGATCAAGATCCACTTCCACCTCGTGCTGAAGCTGCTGCCACTAGTCATGGCCGAGACGATGAAATGCCAGCAACGTCGTCTGCCAAGGCCGATGCCCAATGTCATAGTACAGAGCATGTCAAATCCAAAACACCAAATATCAGAAAAAAAAGGACTCCAAAACCTAAAATAAAATTGTCGGAGGAGAAGCGTAAACTTGCCAATATGCCATTTACCACACGGAGTGGCAAGGAACGGCTGAGGCCCTGGCCTATGTTCATGGCTAGTGGTTCAGCTTCACATGAGGATGGAAGCACTCAGCCTCTCGCTAGAAAACTGAAAAGACTCAAGCTGGCAAAAGCACCGCAAAGAACTGTGCGTTCTTTGAAATCCCAAATCCACAAGGAGAGTCCAATTGTGTCGGTTGCGATGCCTGACCTTCCCAACACTGGACGTGAAGAGCATGCGCCTTCCACTATTTGCATGCCCCCTGCAAGTGCTGGAAGGAGCACCCGCAGTCCAGTTCCTGATAGTCAGATTGAAGATGTCAGTGTTGAAGTACACCAGGATGAGGAGGATATGGGTGTTGCTGGCGCTGGGGAGGAAATTGACCAGAAGGATTCTGATGGTGAGGTGGTTTGTTTAAGTCAGGCACCCGGGGAGACACCTGTTGTCCGTGGGAGGAATATGGCCGTTGACATGCCAGGTGAAAATACCAAAAAAATCAGCTCTTCGGTGTGGAGGTATTTCACCAGAAATGCGGACAACAGGTGTCAAGCCGTGTGTTCCCTTTGTCAAGCTGTAATAAGTAGGGGTAAGGACGTTAACCACCTCGGAACATCCTCCCTTATACGTCACCTGCAGCGCATTCATAATAAGTCAGTGACAAGTTCAAAAACTTTGGGTGACAGCGGAAGCAGTCCACTGACCAGTAAATCCCTTCCTCTTGTAACCAAGCTCACGCAAACCACCCCACCAACTCCCTCAGTGTCAATTTCCTCCTTCCCCAGGAATGCCAATAGTCCTGCAGGCCATGTCACTGGCAAGTCTGACGAGTCCTCTCCTGCCTGGGATTCCTCCGATGCATCCTTGCGTGTAACGCCTACTGCTGCTGGCGCTGCTGTTGTTGCCGCTGGGAGTCGATGGTCATCCCAGAGGGGAAGTCGTAAGCCCACTTGTACTACTTCCAGTAAGCAATTGACTGTTCAACAGTCCTTTGCGAGGAAGATGAAATATCACAGCAGTCATCCTACTGCAAAGCGGATAACTGAGTCCTTGACAACTATGTTGGTGTTAGACGTGCGTCCGGTATCCGCCGTTAGTTCACAGGGAACTAGACAATTTATTGAGGCAGTGTGCCCCCGTTACCAAATACCATCTAGGTTCCACTTCTCTAGGCAGGCGATACCGAGAATGTACACGGACGTCAGAAAAAGACTCACCAGTGTCCTAAAAAATGCAGTTGTACCCAATGTCCACTTAACCACGGACATGTGGACAAGTGGAGCAGGGCAGGGTCAGGACTATATGACTGTGACAGCCCACTGGGTAGATGTATGGACTCCCGCCGCAAGAACAGCAGCGGCGGCACCAGTAGCAGCATCTCGCAAACGCCAACTCTTTCCTAGGCAGGCTACGCTTTGTATCACCGCTTTCCAGAATACGCACACAGCTGAAAACCTCTTACGGCAACTGAGGAAGATCATCGCGGAATGGCTTACCCCAATTGGACTCTCCTGTGGATTTGTGGCATCGGACAACGCCAGCAATATTGTGTGTGCATTAAATATGGGCAAATTCCAGCACGTCCCATGTTTTGCACATACCTTGAATTTGGTGGTGCAGAATTTTTTAAAAAACGACAGGGGCGTGCAAGAGATGCTGTCGGTGGCCAGAAAAATTGCGGGACACTTTCGGCGTACAGGCACCACGTACAGAAGACTGGAGCACCACCAAAAACTACTGAACCTGCCCTGCCATCATCTGAAGCAAGAAGTGGTAACGAGGTGGAATTCAACCCTCTATATGCTTCAGAGGTTGGAGGAGCAGCAAAAGGCCATTCAAGCCTATACAATTGAGCACGATATAGGAGATGGAATGCACCTGTCTCAAGTGCAGTGGAGAATGATTTCAACGTTGTGCAAGGTTCTGATGCCCTTTGAACTTGCCACACGTGAAGTCAGTTCAGACACTGCCAGCCTGAGTCAGGTCATTCCCCTCATCAGGCTTTTGCAGAAGAAGCTGGAGGCATTGAAGAAGGAGCTAACACGGAGCGATTCCGCTAGGCATGTGGGACTTGTGGATGCAGCCCTTAATTCGCTTAACAAGGATTCACGGGTGGTCAATCTGTTGAAATCAGAGCACTACATTTTGGCCACCGTGCTCGATCCTAGATTTAAAGCCTACCTTGGATCTCTCTTTCCGGCAGACACAGGTCTGCTGGGGTTGAAAGACCTGCTGGTGACAAAATTGTCAAGTCAAGCGGAACGCGACCTGTCAACATCTCCTCCTTCACATTCTCCCGCAACTGGGGGTGCGAGGAAAAGGCTCAGAATTCCGAGCCCACCCGCTGGCGGTGATGCAGGGCAGTCTGGAGCGACTGCTGATGCTGACATCTGGTCCGGACTGAAGGACCTGACAACGATTACGGACATGTCGTCTACTGTCACTGCATATGATTCTCTCAACATTGATAGAATGGTGGAGGATTATATGAGTGACCGCATCCAAGTAGGCACGTCACACAGTCCGTACTTATACTGGCAGGAAAAAGAGGCAATTTGGAGGCCCTTGCACAAACTGGCTTTATTCTACCTAAGTTGCCCTCCCACAAGTGTGTACTCCGAAAGAGTGTTTAGTGCCGCCGCTCACCTTGTCAGCAATCGGCGTACGAGGTTACATCCAGAAAATGTGGAGAAGATGATGTTCATTAAAATGAATTATAATCAATTCCTCCGCGGAGACATTGACCAGCAGCAATTGCCTCCACAAAGTACACAGGGAGCTGAGATGGTGGATTCCAGTGGGGACGAATTGATAATCTGTGAGGAGGGGGATGTACACGGTGATATATCGGAGGGTGAAGATGAGGTGGACATCTTGCCTCTGTAGAGCCAGTTTGTGCAAGGAGAGATTAATTGCTTCTTTTTTGGGGGGGGTCCAAACCAACCCGTCATATCAGTCACAGTCGTGTGGCAGACCCTGTCACTGAAATGATGGGTTGGTTAAAGTGTGCATGTCCTGTTTTGTTTATACAACATAAGGGTGGGTGGGAGGGCCCAAGGATAATTCCATCTTGCACCTCTTTTTTCTTTTCTTTTTCTTTGCATCATGTGCTGATTGGGGAGGGTTTTTTGGAAGGGACATCCTGCGTGACACTGCAGTGCCACTCCTAGATGGGCCCGGTGTTTGTGTCGGCCACTAGGGTCGCTAATCTTACTCACACAGCTACCTCATTGCGCCTCTTTTTTTCTTTGCGTCATGTGCTGTTTGGGGAGGGTTTTTTGGAAGGGACATCCTGCGTGACACTGCAGTGCCACTCCTAGATGGGCCCGGTGTTTGTGTCGGCCACTAGGGTCGCTAATCTTACTCACACAGTCAGCTACCTCATTGCGCCTCTTTTTTTCTTTGCGTCATGTGCTGTTTGGGGAGGGTTTTTTGGAAGGGCCATCCTGCGTGACACTGCAGTGCCACTCCTAGATGGGCCCGGTGTTTGTGTCGGCCACTAGGGTCGCTAATCTTACTCACACAGCTACCTCATTGCGCCTCTTTTTTTCTTTGCGTCATGTGCTGTTTGGGGAGGGTTTTTTGGAAGGGCCATCCTGCGTGACACTGCAGTGCCACTCCTAGATGGGCCCGGTGTTTGTGTCGGCCACTAGGGTCGCTAATCTTACTCACACAGCTACCTCATTGCGCCTCTTTTTTTCTTTGCGTCATGTGCTGTTTGGGGAGGGTTTTTTGGAAGGGACATCCTGCGTGACACTGCAGTGCCACTCCTAGATGGGCCCGGTGTTTGTGTCGGCCACTAGGGTCGCTTATCTTACTCACACAGCGACCTCGGTGCAAATTTTAGGACTAAAAATAATATTGTGAGGTGTGAGGTATTCAGAATAGACTGAAAATGAGTGTAAATTATGGTTTTTGAGGTTAATAATACTTTGGGATCAAAATGACCCCCAAATTCTATGATTTAAGCTGTTTTTTAGTGTTTTTGGAAAAAAACACCCGAATCCAAAACACACCCGAATCCGACAAAAATAATTCGGTGAGGTTTTGCCAAAACGCGTTCGAACCCAAAACACGGCCGCGGAACCGAACCCAAAACCAAAACACAAAACCCGAAAAATTTCAGGCGCTCATCTCTACAAATAAGTCACCCTTGTGATACATACAGGTTTTCAATAAATCAATGACTCACTTCTCTAAGTGGACACTTTCTTGCTAAGCAGTCCTCAGTATAAAGTGACGTTTCTTAATAGGATACTCTCTTGTTATATGATCCTCAATGACATGAATACCTTAAAACCAAAATCCCTCCCATTGGGGGAGAAAACAGCTGATAGTGTGATATTGTTTTTTAAATTTTTTTAATCACAACCAAATACATATAGATGGGTTCGTACAATTAAAAAAATGAAAACATGTTTATCTGTAGGTGCTCATCGTAGGAATGATGGCGACACAAATCCCAACGCGTTTCGTCCCTTGCGCCTTAAATGGGACTTCCTCAGGGGTAAGCTAAGTATATCTTATATATATATATATATATATATATATATAAAGGTATTGTTCCATTAAATATCAAGCAATACGTGTAGTACAGAGACGGAACTGCATAAGGACACCGTGTGTGGGATCAAATTGTTCAGGATCACATAAGTAATAATTTGGTGGTTGCGAGGATATTGTCACCTATTGCGGCAACAAGTTATTAGCGATACCGGATTCATATATATTCCTGTATGATACTTTTGTTGGTTTGAACTGGTCTTGAGATGGGATCCCAGAGGTAAACAACTGTAATCACATCACAAGGGGGCAGATGTATTAACCTTAAGAAGGCATAAGGAAGTGATAAACCAGTGATATGTGCAAGGTGATAAAGGCACCAGCCAATCAGATCCTAACTGTTAATTTACATATTGGAGCTGATTGGCTGGTGCCTTTATCACCTTGCACATATCACTGGTTTATCACTTCCTTATGCCTTCTCCAGGTTAATACATCTGCCCCAAGATTAGGTATCGCCCAGTGTTCGAGCTGACCAATGACCCATGGTGTACTGAATATGTCCCGTCCCTGGACCAATGGAAGAAGATCTTACATTCCCCATTGTACTGTTATTGGAACATTGTATAAAAGGACATGCACCTGGCCCAGGTTTCAGGCACCCTTTCTCAGAGATCATCTTGTAAAATGACTGAGGCCTGGAATCCAGTGGCGCAGCGTACGTATGACGGTAACTGTTACTATTGTATTGGTATAGTTGTATTGCTAATTGTACTTGCGTTTATTTCCCCTGTGTCTGTTGTATATTATTGCACATATTATTGTATCTTTGAATTGTATTGTGTTGCTACAGTGTAGCATTGTTATCCCCTTGTGTCCGCTAGGGACTAATATATATGGTTATTGGGTTGGACCTTTAATCCAAACTTACCCCTCTCTCTCGGCTAAATTATGTTGTTAATCTGGCGGAGTGTCAGGGACACTTCCGACACTATACTAAGGTTTAAGTGTGTTATATTGTTGTAGCCATATATATTCACCAAGGTAGTACGAGAGCGTCACAACGCTGAAAAGGTACGCGTAGCGCTACGCATAGGTATGCCCGTAGCTAGGAATAAAGTTTAACAGTTAGCGTAACATTGTGGAAACTGCGGAACCGACTTATTGGCCCTCATTCCGAGTTGTTCGCTCGCTACCCGCTTTTCGCAGCAGTGCACATGCTAAGCCGCCGCCCTCTGGGAGTGAATCTTAGCTTAGCAGAATTTCGAACGAAAGATTCGCAAAATTGCGAATAGACATTTCTTAGCAGTTTCTGAGTAGCTCGAGACTTACTCTGCCACTGCGATCAGTTCAGTCAGTTTCGTTCCTGGTTTGACGTCACAAACACACCCAGCGTTTGCCCAGACACTCCCCCGTTTCTCCAGCCACTCCCGCGTTTTTCCCAGAAACGGCAGCGTTTCTTCACACACACCCATAAAACGGCCAGTTTCCGCCCAGAAACACCCACTTCCTGTCAATCACACTCCGATCACCAGAACGAAGAAAAAACCTCGTAATGCCATGAGTAAAATACCAAACTTCTTAGCAAATTTACTTGACGCAGCCGCAGTGCGAACATTGCGCATGCGCAGTTAGCGGAAAATCGCACCGATGCGAAGGAAAATAACAAGCGAACAACTCGGAATGAGGGCCATTGTCCATCGGTTTACTTTAAAAATAGTTTATCACAGTATCAATGGGATGTAAACATGTGACCGGCGGTCAGGAGACCAACGGTCACATAACCTCCCTCTACGTCCTGCCCCCTTACAATCCCGACGTTCGGCATGCCGACCAACAGGGACTTGACACCGAGCCCGACGGTCACGCATACCACACCTCTATCAATCAACATATAATAATGGCACATTTTTAGCACTTTGCATCAAAAGAAAATATATCAACATTGCAATGTGTATATTAAATATGTACTGTCCCGGAACACTTCTTGTCAGAAAATATCTGGAGACCATAATTATATGGACATTCATATAATTTTGTCCCGGTAACTCCTGGGCCTAGGATAAGGTATCAGATCCCAATAATGCGTCACTTGGTAAAGATGTTGGGCTATGCATGCATGTATATAAAAAACCCAAAGCAGTATAAGCTCGGTTCCAGGAATGATCAAATAAACTGTTGAAGTAACGGTGAATATTACTATCCAAACGGCACAACAATAAAGGGTTATGTAAATTGGTACTGTCTTGTATCACACTGGTGGAGAGTCACTGTACACCTCAGGGGCAAGGAAGATTCCCTTAGTAATGATCCCGGCTATAAATCTGGCAGGCCTAATTATAAGCCCCTGCTGTATGTTCATGTGTCAGGGGGGTCCTTGTATTAAGTTTGGGTGTGGTCAAGTGTCAGTACTCACTGGGTCCTTGGCCTTTATGCTTCTCACACGTTAAGCCTGGTTGCGGCTGCTGAGTATCACAGCGGGACTGGGGTGTGTGTGTGTTAGGTTTAGGCAGGACAAGTGAGGGTTAGGGTTAGTGAGCAGGAATGGGAAAGTTTAGGTACCGGGGTGGGAGGGTTAGGGTTAGGCACTTAGAAGGGGAGGTTAGGGTTAGCCATTAAATGGGGGGGGATGTTAAGTTTAGGTAGCGAGGAAGGGAGGGTTATGGTTAGGCACCAAGCGGAGAGGGTTAGGGACCACTGGGGAGGGTTATGGTTATTCACCCAGATGGAGGGTTAGGGTAGGGAAAAGGTGAAGGGTTAGGGGGCAGAATTGGGGGCTGTCAGGATTATGATGGATGGGATGCCGCTGTTGGTATATTGACAGCTGGCATCCCGTCCATCGGCAAATCATACTGCTCCCAGCAATAATACTGTTAGGAGATGATTAGACAGGGCGAACAGAAGTGCTAAGTACTTAAGTGGTGTTTGCAGTTCAGTATCCAATGAACTATACAATGTACTCCTACACACAGCACATGAAACAGGGACACAAACAATGGATTCGTTGCAGAGACAAACAAACAAGGATTCTGCAGAGCAGTAGCTATGAAAGAATGGAAGCAGTGTTCCAGTAGAACTGGAACTTGACACAGGGTGACAAGGGTTTCCGCTGCAACTGAGCTCTATGACCAGAAAGCAGTGCTAGGCAGATTCAGGAGATAAGGAGAACAGAAGCCAATCACCAGACTCCTGCAGCCAAACCTCCAAAGATGACTAATCCCATGCAGCTGCTACAGCAATTAAACAGACAGAACAGAGTTGCAGACAGCACATGTAACAGTACCACAGGTAGATCTAGTCGACCTCTGTGATGCTTGTATCCATTGAGGTATCTTCAGGATGAAGCTCTAGCTTAGAAATGTATTAAAGAACCATAGAAACTCTCATCAACAGGTATATATTTTAAATCAATTGAAGCACCTCAATTTCTAACTCTTATGGGGGAAATTTACTAAAGGTAGATTTTAATCGATCTAAAATCGATAAAAGTTAATTAAAATCTATTTCAAACGATGTTGGGTTTCAGGGGATGAAACACACATTTGCTATTTTTTTTTATATTCATTTTAAAATATTAATAAATGTTTGTTTTGGCCCTGGTAGTACAACATCGATTTTGATTGATTTTAAATAGATTAAAATCTACCTTTAGTAAATTTCATCCTTGTTATCTCCAGTCAATTACATATGGAACCTATGAACACAATTTACCACACCAAGGTTTGTTTAGGTGTATTTTAACAAGCGCATGAATTTTTTAAAGGTGCAAACACTTACTAGTCAAAACCATACCTTATAAGTGATTGCCTCTTTAAAAATTGTATGAGATCATCCGACATCCCAAACCTTCGGCGATCTCGGACTCCACTGATTGTCCGTTTTCATAATTTGTTAATTAATTAGGATTTTTTTTGTAAGAATATTTTGTGTCTTATTAATGGTAAGAATTCCCAAATAAATCTGTTTGGATATCATGACATGCTAAAAATAAAAACTGAATACAATCACAAAGGGGGTTGTGTTTGTGTTATTGGTATTACTGCTGAATACTTATAAGAAGGGTATTCGGTTAACATACCACCACACGGAATCCTGGCGATCACAATGCCAACGCCGGGATCCCGGCAATCACAATACCGACGCCGGGATCTCGGCGACCACAATGCTGACACCGGGATCCCACAGAGTGGTACAATGACGGTGCTGGAATGCCGGCGTCACAGGCTTTTCTCCCTCTGTGGGTGTCACCACTCTGCCGGCATCCTGGTGGCCGGGATGCTGGCGTCGGTATAATGACGGCTGGCATCCCGGCCATCGGTAAATCATATCGATCTCATCCCATAAGAAGCATTACTATACAGAAACAGGCTGCTAAAGAGAAATGTTTGTTGCATCAAGACAGGCTTGCCTACCCTCCCGCATTCAGCGGGAGGCTCCCGATTTTTACATGAGCCTCCCGCTGCCCCGCATACCGTGTCAGCCCTCCCGGTTTTAACTCTTCATCCCTGTGAATCCGGACTGCGCATGCGCGATTCTGGAAATGCGGGGGGCGGGGCCTGCGCCGGAAATGCAGACTGTGTGCTTTGAGAGTCCTGGTCACTGCCCTAGTGCCCTGTACCAGAGTCAGGCAGTCTGACCAGCAGCAGGGTGTAAATAAGCACAGCAGCCACCAGTGAAGCACATGACCCGGCAGCCAGGGGCTCTGCATCGCTGTGGCTGGCCCCGCCCACCACAGTAGGCTTCCTGTAACAGCCCAGCTTCCCTGCTGCTGGATGGGGCTGCTCTGTGCTACCTCCCACACCCTGACCCTGCTCTTCACAGGAGGGAGCAACAAACCAGGCAGGTACAGTGTCTACTGGGGGTTATTGAGGGTATGGGGACTATGTACAATGTAATGTGCTACCATGGGGGGAGGGGGGGGGGGGGAGGGGTATTGTATTGTGCTACTGTGAGTAATATGGGGGGTGTAATGTAATGTGCTACTGTGTGTAATATGGGGGGTGTAATGTATTGTGCTGCTGTGTGTAATGTAATGTGCTACTGTGTTTAATATGGGGGAGTGTAAAATGTAATGTGCTACTGTGTGTAATATGGGTGTGTGTAATGTAATGTAATACTGTGTGTAATATGGGCAGTGATCGCAAAAACGCGCTACAGCGCGTATTTGACCCCAAAAATGACAGTGAGGACCCGAAAATTAAAACCCGTTGGGTCCCTCAGGATGCACTCTGGCCAGCAGCGCTGTCCATGTCCTGTGCGAGTCTGTCAGTTTCACTTTGTCAGCAGAGAAAGGGGAGGAGACTATATGGAGAGTGTGATCTCCTGCTTTCCCCTTCTGCTTCACCGTACCCCGATCATCCTGTCAAAGGTAAGGTATGCTTAGGCAACGGAGGGGAGTGTGGTACGGTGCGTTGTCACTCACCAGCAGCAGCGCGGTGCAGGGATGGGGGAGAGCGGAAGATGTGTCACCGAGTAGCGGGGGGAGGTGCGGTGCAGGGATGGGGGTGCGGTGGACTAAAACTCACTAGCAGTCGGGAGGGGAGGTGCGGTGCAGGGATGGGGGAGTGCAAAGGAGTGTCACCGACTAGCAGGGTAGGTGCGGTGCAGGGATGGGGGAGTGCTGTGGGTGTGCGGCAGCGGGGGACGGCGTGGTGCTGTGCATTGGGGGTGGGGATTGCCAGTGCCTTTACTGGTTTAGTCATTCAGCTGCTACAATGGGGGGGGGGGGGGGGGGGCTGACAGTCTAGGATGAAATGTGGAAACCTCCTGTGTATATAGGGTCATGGTGTGTTTGACTGAATAACACAGAACACAAATGTATAAACCCATGGCAACCCTAAGGACTCTGGGATGAAGAGGCTGTTGCCAGATTACACACAGCATTCTGGCTGTTCTAGCAGCACTGGATAGAGCCCCTCGCTGCCACTATCAATGTCAGGTCTGAGGATGGTGGGCTATAACTACAGCAGGTGAGGGGGCTCATCAGTACACAGAAAAATCATCTTGCGTGCTACAGTTGGGGAAGGGGGTGGGGGGGGGGGATTTAATGGGTAGACAATCCGCCTCTGCAGAATACTAACTGCGGAGTAAGCAGCATGCTGGAGTCATGCCCACAGAAGATGCCAGCAGTAGGTGGCGGGACAGGAGGCGGCTGAGGGTGGCATGGGCAGGAATACGACAAGAGAACCCTGGAGAAGAGTAGGGGGCAGTTTCTGCAGGACATAGCCTGTCCCCTTCATTCCCTGTTCCCACAATGCTGCAATCTTTCCCCTGTAACCTGCCGCACCTCCCCGAAATGAAATGTTATCAGACTGCCAATCCAATGCCGGCCTGCATCCTGTGCCACAGGACCTGCTCGCTCACATGCAGAACAGGTCCTACACATTAGCAAAGTACTAAAATCAGTACTTTGCACTGATGGTCTCAGGTGCGACCGCACATGACTGACCCTCTATATTATAATCTGCTCCTCATGTTCTGAGGACTAGGGTCGACCGCTTCTTACCCTCCACCTTGTCACCACCAATTTAAATTTGTTCCCCTCTTTCACACTACCCTGCCTGCACCCTCATTCTACCCTGTTAGAGTTCCATAGGACAGAGGAGCTGAGAAGGTATCTGGAGGGATGTTGCTAATGTTAATGTGTAGTGTACTGTAGTAAATTAGTGCAGCGTTTAGGGAGGGAGATATAGTGATGTAGTGCAGCGCATGGGGGGGATGTAGTGTAGTGATGTAGTTCAGCATATGGGGGGATGTAGTGTATGTGGTGCGGCATGTAGGGGGATGTATTAAGTATTGTAGTGTAGTGATGTACGGCAGGTTATAGGAAGGGTGTAGTGCAAAAATGGAGTGTAGTGATGTAGTGCAAGGTATATATAGGGTGATGTAACATAGTACAGCAAAGTAGTATAGCATATTATAAGGGGACTATAGTGCAGGGATGTAGTTTGTAGGGGGGGTGTGTGTAGTGCCGCAATGTGTAGTGGGAAACGTGTTACCGTGGAGGGAGCACAGCCAAGGGCACTCAGTCTTGCTAATCTTTAGCATGTGTGGGGGGAGGCGTATGAGTGGGGGACCCAAAGCATATTTTTTAACCTGGGTCCACCACTCACTAGTTCCACCACTGTTTATATGTGCAATGTCTGAGGGCATGTGGGGGATCTGATGGGAATTTTAGGGGTATGTAGAATGATCTAATTCCATGTAAGGTGGTCTGAGGGACTTTAAAGGACACATATAGAGGTTTAAGTGTATTTAAAGGGTATGTTTAGAGATCTGATGCCCATTTAATAGATTTAGTTTCAATAAAATTTGATGTGACCCAAAAATAATGAAGTGGGACTCCAAATTTTATAAATGATGGGTCCCTGGGACCCACATAATTTCTGTCCCAGCGCGATCACTGATGGGGTGTGTGTGTAATGCAATGTTCTACTGTGAGTAATATGGGTGTGTGTGTAATGTGCTACTGTGTAATATGGGGGGTGTAAAATGTAATATGCTACTGTGTGTAATAGGGGTTTGTGTAATGTAATGTTGTACTGTGTGTAATATGGGGGGTGTAATGTAATGTGCTACTGTGTGTAATATGTGGGGGGGGGGGTGTAATGTGCTACTGTGTGTAATATGGGTGTGTGTGTAATGTAATGTGCTACTGTGTGTAATATGGGGCTGGTGTAATGTAATGCGATACTGTGTGTAATATGGGGCTGGTGTAATGTAATGCGCTACTGTGTGTAATATGGGGCTGGTGTAATGTAATGTGCTACTGTGTGTAATATGGGGGGTGTAAAATGTAATGTGCTACTGTATGTAATATGGGGGGGGGTGTAATGTAATGTGGTAATGTGTGTAAGAGGCTACCTGGTGTAATGTGTGTGTAAGAGGCTACCTGACGTAGGCTACCTAGTGTAATGTGTGTAAGAGGCTACCTGGCGTAATGTGTGTAAGAGGCTACCTGGCGTAGGCTACCTGGTGTAATGTGTATAAGGGGTACTACTGTGTGGTGTAATGTGGCAAAAGTACAATACTGTGCAGGGTAATGTAATGCGAATTATGTGGTCATGCCCCTTTCCCATGAAGCCACGCCCATATAATTTTGATGCGCGCCTTTGGCACACCAATTTTTTTTCCGGCACAGGGCACCAAAATGTCTAGCTACGGCTCTGGCTGTGTGTATAATGTAGTAGATTACGGTGCTGTGTGTTCTGGGTGTGTGTGTGTGTGTGTGTGTGTGTGTATATATATTTAAAATCACACAATCGCACACCAGTGTATATACTGTAGGTTCTCTTTTTGTCAGTCTCCTCACAAGTGTACAATACACACTATCTTAATATATAGTGTACCTATATTATTATGCTTTTTTTTTCTGCTTTTAGTACTATAATTTTCATCAGGACACACCCCTGAGTGGCAATAAATACCCTCATAGGTGGTCCTAGACATGCATGGCCCGATACCCACCTCCACCAACGGAAAGCGCTGCGTATTCTGCTGCCACCTGAAATCTCCCTGAAAGTGGTTTTCAAAAGTAGGCAAGTATGCATCAAGAATATATGATATATTAAGCATTATTTTTCTTTACAAATACTACTTTTTTAGTATTAATGTTTGGTTTGAGTCCTTATTACAATTCATTGTGACGTGTTGTGTTACTACCCCTAAGCACTGGAACCAAATAATAAAAGGGAATGACGCTTGTAAGAAATTACTTCATACTTGCCTACTCACCCGGAAGCTGTGAGAGGTTACCGTTTTTTGGGGTAGCCCCCCGCAGCCCCGTAAGAGTAGGCAGGTCTCCTGTAGGAAAACATTTATACATGAATACATATTTTGTAGAATTTGTTTTAATAAGTGCAAGGGAAGAATGGAACCTTAAAGACTGTGGCACTGTATGTCATAACAACCACTGATATGAAAGAAATAAGATTAGGTTTATAAAGTGTGCATGGATATTAATGAGTATTTGCAACTCAGTACCTGTTCATATTTAAGGCCTGATTCCGAGTCACACCAAATAGTGATGTTCTATAGTGGAGTGATATTTTGCATGGGCAGTCTTGGTAGTGAGTGGGAGGTCGGTACTAGTGCACACAAAAATTGTCTGCTCAGTGGGCGTGTAATGGGAGTGTGGTGGATGGGCGTGCCAGTGCAAGTGGCTACATTCACAGGCGCACAGTCGCAAGCATATGAGGTCATGGTCAGACAGAGAAACTGCACCTGCCATAAGGCTGGTGTAAGTTTACATCAAAGGGTGTAACCAATGGTGGAGAATAAGGATGCACCAATCGATATTACAGCGATGCTAAATGTGGGCGTATCAGCCCTTACACATTTGGCCGCACGGGTGTACACAAAGGAAGGCAGATGACCACCAATAGACACTGATGTGTGCACCATTGTGTGCGACTCACGAATAGGTCCTGAGTATTTATTGAGTACTGCAGTGCTAAGTAATGCTTTATTGTACAATGCATTTCATTCTTAGTATGTTTTTCGTGGGCATCTATGAATACTTGTTCACTATTAACACAGTTATTTCATAGCTTACTAGTTGCAGTACCCGTATCCGCTCGGGTGGAAGTCGGTGATAACATAATTAGTAAATTACTTAGGGTTTTTGGATTTTATAGGGTAGTATATAGGGTGGGATGGAGTGTTTGGGAACATTTGTTATACATGATAAGGTACTCTTTGCGAAGAGAGGCAAGATGCATTTTCTTCAGAGGTTTCACCGTGCCTATGTAAACAGGTTCGCTCTGTTTACAAGGATAGGCAAGTACTTCTTTGCAGTGGAGTTTCTGTATGACGCTGAGAAGCATGTCTTGCTCTGTCTTCTAAGAGACAGTGGGGGTCATTCCGAGTTGATCGCTCGCTAGCAGTTTTTAGCAGTCGTGCAAACGCTAAGCCGCCTCCCTCTGGGAGTGTATTTTAGCTTAGCAGAAGTGCGAACGAAAGGATCGCAGAGCGGCTACAAAAAAAAATTGTGCAGTTTCAGAGTAGCTCCAGACCTACTCCTAGCTTGTGATGACTTCTGACTGTTCAGTTCCTGTTTTGACGTCATGAACACGCCATGCGTTCGCATAGCCACGCCTGCGCTTTCCTGGCACTCATGCGTTTTTTTGAACACTCCCTGAAAACGGTCAGCTGACACCCAGACACGCCCACTTCATGTCAATCACTCTGCAGCCAGCAGTGCGACTGAAAAGCTTTGCTAGACCTTTTGTAAAACTGCATTGGCCGTTGTGAAAGTACGTCGCACATGTGCATTGTGCCACATACGCATGTGCAGAAGTGCCGTTTTTTTACTTCCTCGCCGCGCAGCAAACATTTTCAGCTAGCGATCAACGCGGAATGACCCCCAATGTTCTCTCTCTGGGCTATCCTCTTTTCTCCTTGCAATGCGCACCCCTTTGCCTGCAGCACTGTCTGCATAGCCACCTGCCAGTCACTGCCATGATATCATGCACCTGAATCGCATCACACCATGTGACTCGTACCGTGCAACTTTTTAGCGACTTGCATGCATGCACAGTAGCAAACAAATTGTTAACTGTGAACATCGGCATTGCATGCAACTCAGTCCCTTAATATGGTTTTTAGAGATGTGCGGTTTGGTGAAATACATACACACACAAGATTACGGTTTCTGAGTGGAATGAAGTCCCAAGGGTGAATCCAGTTGCTTGCTAAGGGTGCAATGTGCAACTGCACTCGATCTCACACCCTTCTCGGGCTGGTTTCAGGCCAAACTTGCGCAAAGTTGCTTGTAGCCCTGTGGAGCAGCCATAAAGTGCGTCCGCTGCCACAATGTCTCGCACCTTCAGGATCATTGCGACTAATTGGATTGACCTCAGAGTTCGGAATCACTTTGAAGTTCTCTGTTGTCACTGTCAGTTCAGATCTCGGATTTAAAAACCGGGTTTAAAAATCGGGTTTTGGATTGCATGTAAACGGGTACAAATTACATGTTTTTAGTTGTTTTGATCAATTTTTATTGATTTATTTTTCCATCAATATTTATAGATTTTTATTGATTTTAAATGAATCAAAAACTGAATCCGAACCAAAACATTTGAGGGTGGTTTTGCTTAAACCAAAACCAAGAAGGGGGGGGGGGGGGAGGAGGAGATAAAGTACAGTACGTTTTTTATTTCCTCACTATGAGGATAATTAGAGTTAGGCAACATGGTTGAATAACCATTGCACAACATCTGGGGGCAACCTACAATAATCTTCATCCACTACATCCAGAGGCTGCACTTCTTAATGACCTGTATGATGGAACTTGCAGGTTGTCTTTTCATTATTTGTGTCATCTGGTCAAATATTTATTTCCCTTAATAACTATCAAAACCTTATTAACACAGGGCCTGACTCTGAGTGGCACACAATGCTGATGTTCACTTAGTTGAGCGATTATTTGCAACTGCACATGCGTCAAAATTTCTGGAAACCCCTCCAGCGCATGCAAGTGTACACACAGATGGCAGCAGAAAGGTGGCAAAAAATGATGGGCATTCAATGGCGGTGACTGGGTGGCAGTGTTTATTTTGACAAAGATTTTCAATTTAGTTTTAGTCTCTTACTTAAAATTGTAGTTGGTAAAGTCGCATTTTAGTCTTTTTCTTTTTCTTTCGTTTTGGTCAAGATTTAGTCAGTGGATCTCAGTGTTCATTTTAGTCTAATTTTAGGCAATGTTTTAATCATAACTATTGCAAACAGTTTAATGATACTGTAATGGATTTTTCTGAAAAACATTTCTGTAAAATTCCTTTGAGAAGTTAGCATACCTTTAACTATGTGTTCATAATCTAGACTCAGCAGAGTGAGATTGTGTTACATACTGAGTTGGATTTACCGTAATTCTCCCATATATCAATAGTAATCTAGGCTCAGTAGGCTGAGAACTGTAGTGCTCCCATATATCAAATACATATCACTGCCTTAAGTTTGTTAGATCAAACAAGTGCAATACACAATCCTATTTCCTTTATACATATATATATATATATATATATATATATATATATATATATACAAAAGAGCAATGAAGCATTCAGCGGCACTCAAGGTCTCTTTCAGTAAACAACTGTATTCAAAAGTCACAGCATGAAGCCAACGTTTCGGGACTGGCACGTCCCTTGGTCAAGGTGAGTAACGTTACTCACCTTGACAAAGGGACGTGCCAGTCCCGAAACATTGGCTTTATGCTGTGACTTTTGAATACAGTTGTTTATTGAAAGAGACCTCGAGTGCCGCTGAATGCTTCATTGCTCTTTTGTATATTCAACATTATCCCAGAGGGCACCGGGGCAACTGATTGGAGTTGTGGGAGTGCCGGTCCATGCTTTATTCATATATATATATATATATATATATATATATATATACATAGAGTCCAAAGACATTTGCACACTCCTATATAGTTGCCACAGGTGCTCCCTTAATTCTGTTCCATTTGGTCCAGAGCAAAATAAGGATATTTACAAAGGGCACTCAATCTTATCATATCAAAAAGATCATCTCATATTTATTTTTACCCAGACCGGGCACTCCAAGAAATATTGTACAGGTGGCTCAATTTCAAGTGTCCTTGAAAGATATGTAAACAAACAACAAGGCAATCAATGTTCCTGCATATCCAGCTTGAAATATAGTGATAGTAAAAAGTCCGTCGGATAAGTGACATGTTCTTTTTACTATCACTATATCTCTGTGCTGTGTGGGGGAAAAAAAAACCTTTTACTGCAGCATCCTATGGGGGTCATTCTGACCTGATCACTCGCTGCAGTTCATCGCAGTGCAGCAATTGTTAGGTTCCTGGTGCTCAGAACAAGGGAGATGTTCATGAAGTGAGTCCAGAGCACCAGGACGGAATGCTGGGAAAGGGGATAGCCCCTGGCGCCCTAACTCTGTTGTCTCATCCGTGCTATCGGAAATCCCTTGCGAGACTATGGTTTCTTGAGCCCTTGGCAGCCACGTTTGAAGGGCGGATTATGTCTGCCCAACTCCGGTGCCCCCCGGTCTTAATGAGAGACAAAGGGAAATCCGAGGCAGAATGATAACAAGAGGACCTCTAACTAAGCAAACAGGCCAGGGGCTACAAGCTAACTAAAAACCTAAAGTATGTGCGGAGAAACCGCCAAAGGAAAAGAACAACAAAGGAAATGCTGATCACACGCCGACACAATACCTTTGTGTACCGGCGGTGACAGCATAAGCAGAACCCTCTGCAAAACACCAGGGACAGAAACAATAATGGAATACAGCGGCCTAGGCCAACGGACGCGGGAGAGCCGCTACTCACGGAACCGGTACGAATACTGGCAAACGGACAGGAACTTCTAATGCTGCCGACACTGACTCTCAGAACTGGAGGACAGGCAGAATCCCAAACGACAGACCGGTGGACACCAGGAAGCCAGAAGACTTGACCAGGGACAGGCAAAGCCACTGGAACTCAGGGCAGGAACGCCTCACAGCAGGACACGGGATCAGACACAGGAATCGACACAGGGACTGACACAGGAATCAACACAGGGACTGACAGGAACCAGCTCAAACTTCAAGCAGACTGCAAACCAAGGAATATCACCAGCATCTGTGAATTGCAGTCAGCCAGCATATAACAGAGAGGCCTAATTAATAATCCCATGCAGCTGCCCTGTTGCATGATTCCAAACTGACAAGATGCAATTAGCAGCCAGGTGAGGCTGAACACATGGGAACAAGCTGCAATTACACAGCCTCACCAGCGGCAGCAGACAAGAGTATTCTAAAACAGAGCAACAGGAAATCCTGGCATGCAAGACAACTTTATAAACATAAAATAGGAATGAACCACTACCTGTGGTTCATAACAGTATCCCCTCCTTAAGGGTGAGCTCCGAGCACCCCATGACACCCACGGGGAACATAAACAGAAGTATAACATGAAATACAGAACAAAACTGCAAAACAGGAATGAGCCACTGCCGTGGCTCATAACATTACCCCCCCCCTTGAGGAGGGGTCAAAAGACCCCAAAATTCAGACTATCCAGAACAAGGGATACAAAAAAAAAACAAAAAAAAAAACCTGACACACTGGTCTAACAGACAAGAAAACAAAAAACAAGCTGTAGCAACAACTTGTAACAGTGCCCTCCCCTTGATGGACAAGGAAAAAAAAAAAATCTCTCTTTTTTTTTTTTTATCAAGGCAAGAGTCAAAAATTATTTCTTTTTCTTCTTCTTCTTTTTACAAAGCTCTTTAGGTCTGACCAAGGTAATTCCCCAAACATTGTCTGAACTGATGGTACTACCCAGCAAGGCTGCGTTCAAATCAGAGACAGGTCTCTTACCCTTGGGAGCTGAACTTTCTGGTAAAGTACTATTATTAGAAGAAGAAGTCAAAAAAGCACATCCTGCAGTCAAAACAACGGGCTGGGACTCTTGTGCCGAGTTTACAGTATTTGGTGGACTCTCAGCAGACAAGATGGGTGACTTAGAGGAACCTGAACCAATTTCTTTGGAACCGTATCTTTTAACAATTGCATCACAGAATGCTAGGGGATCCTGAAGAATGGGATCTTCAGCTTTCATTAGGCTGGTCGCCCACTCAGAAGGCTCTCCTCTAAAAGAATAAATCAGATAGAGCCCAAGGTTTTCTGAAGTGATGCCCAGAAATGGTCTAGACAACATAATAGTGTAATAGTGTTTGAAAAGCGCCAGAAATTGGGCGAAGTCCCCATCAAAGGTTATGGATGTTGAGATATCAGAGTCACGATCTGTTTCCTTCTCATCTGACTGACTGGAGTGCTTTGCTAGGACCTGGTCACTATTGACCTTACTCGAGGCTGAGACTCTCTGAACCCCACCCGGGGCTGAGACTTTCTGAACCCCACCCGGGGCAGTGACTTTCTGAACCCCACCCGGGGCAGTGACTTTCTGAACCCCACCCGGGGCAGTGACTTTCTGAACCCCACCCGGGGCAGTGGCCTCCGGGAACCCCGCTGGGGCAGTGGCCTCCGAGAACCCCGCTGGGGCAGTGGCCTCCGAGAACCCCGCTGGGACAGTGGCCTCCGAGAACCCCGCTGGGACAGTGGCCTCCGAGAACCCCGCTGGGGCAGTGGCCTCCGAGAACCCCGCTGGGGCAGTGGCCTCCGGGAACCCCGCTGGGGCCAGCACCTCGGATTCTTTTACTGGGACCGGGCCGTTGGCCTCCCTGACTGGGATCGGGCCATCGGCCTCCCTCTCTGAGTCGATAATTATCGAAAGTTCTCCCGGGACTATGACTTCCGGGACTTTTGCTGAAGCAATAACGTTCAGATCCTCCACTAATGCTATGCTTCTTAAGTTCTTTCCTGGGGAAGCGACTTCTAGACCCGTCTTTGGGGCTGCGTCTCTCGAGACCCCACTTGGGGATATTACTTCAAAGATCCTTTCTGGGGTTTTGCTTCTCGAGTTCCCCTCAAGAACTATGGTTTTAGAGACCCTTTCTAGGGTTGCGCTTTTCAAGTCCCTACCTGGGGTAACAGCTTCTGAGACCCCTTCCGGTATGGACACCTGAACTATAATATTTGATGATCCTCTATAAGCTAGGGCATCGGGTACCGCTCCAGCACTCTGGGCATCGGGTACCGCTCCAGCACTCTGGGCATCGGGTACCGCTCCAGCACCCTGGGCTACGGGCACCACTCCAGGACCCTGGGCTACGGGCACCACTCCAGGACCCTGGGCTACGGGCACCACTCCAGGACCCTGGGCTACGGGCACCACTCCAGGACCCTGGGCTACGGGCACCACTCCAGGACCCTGGGCTACGGGCACCACTCCAGGGACTTGCAACTCCGCTTCCACAGGAACCTCAAGAGAGGAGAGAAACATTCTCTTTTGATTCCTGAATCTATAATGGGGCTCCCTTGCCCAAGGACCCCAATTATAGGACAGAGAGCTTTTTTGTGTGGGTTGTGTGACAAGTACCTCTGCCACAGTAGAGACAGGAGTAGGTCTTGAATCATGACTCGTCACCACACTTTGGCTTGCGCAACTCACAGGTCTGCAGATAATGGCCTAAACCCCCACAATATAGGCATAAGTTTAAGTTTCTGCGACGCAGACGCTCCTCTTCTGAGAGCCTGGGCCGCAGAAAACTTTTAAACCTTTTCTCTTCAATTAAACCAGAGGATTCTCTTGTCACCATACTGTGAACAAGAGTCTCTTTAGAGATAGATGTACTCTCAACGACTTCTGGCAAAATGAGCAAGATTTTAGTCAGAAGGTTTTGCAGTTGCTTTAGGGATTGCTGCAAAACTTCTAGTCGCTCTGGTCTCAAAGCACTGAATACAGAGTTCAGGGCTGCGAGAGATGCCTGCAGGGCTTGCATAGTAGACATAGGAGGATTTAAAACTAGACAAGACAAGACAAGACAAGGCAAGACAAGGCAAGGCAAGGCAAGACTAAATTTTGCTAAACAAAACAAGACTTTTTTATTTGTTATTTTTTATTTATTTATTATTTTTTATTATTTTTTATTTTTTTAAACACCGGACTGGATTCTAAAAACCGGACTGGATTCTAAACACCGGACTGGATTCTAAACACCGGACTGAATTCTAAACACTGAATTCTAGACAGGACTGGATTCTAAACACCGGATTGGATTCTGCACACTGAATTCTAGACAAGACTGGATTCTAGACTAGACACTGGACTGGGCCAAAAAAGAAAAAAAAGTTTTATTTCTTTTTTGTGGTATGGCTGGTGATAATGTTAGGTTCCTGGTGCTCAGAACAAGGGAGATGTTCATGAAGTGAGTCCAGAGCACCAGGACGGAATGCTGGGAAAGGGGATAGCCCCTGGCGCCCTAACTCTGTTGTCTCACCCGTGCTATCGGAAATCCCTTGCGAGACTATGGTTTCTTGAGCCCTTGGCAGCCACGTTTGAAGGGCGGATTATGTCTGCCCAACTCCGGTGCCCCCCGGTCTTAATGAGAGACAAAGGGAAATCCGAGGCAGAATGATAACAAGAGGACCTCTAACTAAGCAAACAGGCCAGGGGCTACAAGCTAACTAAAAACCTAAAGTATGTGCGGAGAAACCGCCAAAGGAAAAGAACAACAAAGGAAATGCTGATCACACGCCGACACAATACCTTTGTGTACCGGCGGTGACAGCATAAGCAGAACCCTCTGCAAAACACCAGGGACAGAAACAATAATGGAATACAGCGGCCTAGGCCAACGGACGCGGGAGAGCCGCTACTCACGGAACCGGTACGAATACTGGCAAACGGACAGGAACTTCTAATGCTGCCGACACTGACTCTCAGAACTGGAGGACAGGCAGAATCCCAAACGACAGACCGGTGGACACCAGGAAGCCAGAAGACTTGACCAGGGACAGGCAAAGCCACTGGAACTCAGGGCAGGAACGCCTCACAGCAGGACACGGGATCAGACACAGGAATCGACACAGGGACTGACACAGGAATCAACACAGGGACTGACAGGAACCAGCTCAAACTTCAAGCAGACTGCAAACCAAGGAATATCACCAGCATCTGTGAATTGCAGTCAGCCAGCACATAACAGAGAGGCCTAATTAATAATCCCATGCAGCTGCCCTGTTGCATGATTCCAAACTGACAAGATGCAATTAGCAGCCAGGTGAGGCTGAACACATGGGAACAAGCTGCAATTACACAGACTCACCAGCGGCAGCAGACAAGAGTATTCTAAAACAGAGCAACAGGAAATCCTGGCATGCAAGACAACTTTATAAACATAAAATAGGAATGAACCACTACCTGTGGTTCATAACAGTATCCCCTCCTTAAGGGTGAGCTCCGAGCACCCCATGACACCCACGGGGAACATAAACAGAAGTATAACATGAAATACAGAACAAAACTGCAAAACAGGAATAAGCCACAGCCGTGGCTCATAACAGCAATCAGGTCAGAACTGCACATGCGCTGGTGCCGCAGTGCACCAGCGCATGGCTGACAGCCGACAGCTGTCGTTGCCTAGCGATCACCTCTGCCTGATTGACAGGCAGAGGCGGTCGCTGGGCGGGAGGGGGCGGCACAACGGCATTTGGCCGCTGTTTTGTGGGCGCAGTCCGGCTGACGCAGGCGTGGCCGGACCATGAGGAGGGCGGTCCACAGCGGCTGTGTGACATCACATGCATCCGCTGCGACCCGGGCAGTGACGAGTAACTCACGGCCAGCCGCAGGAGCTGCACTGGCTGGGAGTTACTCTTCAAGTACAAAAGCATCACCGCTGTGCGATGCTTTTGTACATGTGCAGGGGGGGGGGGGGGCTTGACATGCGGGGCGGACTAGCCCTGTGCTGGGCATCCCCCCGCATGTCAGTGTAAGTGATCGTAGCTGTGCTAAATTTAGCACAGCTATGATCCGGTCGGAATGACCCCCTATGTCCTGCTGCCAGTCCGCCTGTCCCCGGCGCAGGTGGAACAAAAGCTGCTGCAGCCACCGGCATAGATGTGTATGAAAGCGGCGTAGCGGAAGGCTTTCATAGCCCTCCCTGCGCCGCATACTCTCTGAGCCCCGGAGTCTCCTCTGCGTGTGATGTCACAGATGTGCCTCCCCACCACAGCCGCTCTCAGATCCCCAGAGGCCCTGACTCCACAACACAGCACCTGGGCGGCCAGCCTAGAAGCCCCGAGATGGCTAATGTAATGGATAGAGTGGGTGATATCACAGAGGGTAATGTCTGGATGCTGAATCAATGTAAAAGGTGACAGTGCTGTGCAGTGCAGTGGGTGTGCAGTGTTACTGACACTGCACAGCACCCTCACCTTTTACATTGATTCAGCGAGTCAGACAGTTCTGCCAGCCAGCCACTATTGTTAGCGCTGGTGTCCCAACGCGCCGCATTACAGGAAAGTATACACACTAAATAAACTACAGCTCCCAGCAGCCCTTAGCGCCGAAGCATTCCGGCGATAAGGGCTGCTGGGAGCTGTAGTTTATTGAGTGCATCTTCTTCCCTGTAATGCGGCGCGTTGGGACACCGGCACTAACAATAGTGATTGGCTGCTGTGCAAGTCTCCGGGAGAGCCACTGTCAAAGGGAGGACAGCAGCCTAGCTGCTTACAGAAGGAGAAGCATTACCCGCCCCTCCCCCAATCGCAGTACCTCCTGGCCCCAACCGCGGCACCCGCACCCCCCCTCCACCACCCACGGTGGCTACGGACCCCCTCCCCCACCGGCAGCACCACCGAACCAACCGCACCTCCCCCTCCCCCACCTGCTGCACCCCCACACCTGCGGTGGCTCCGGACCCCCACCCGCGGCACCCACCCCTCCCCCACCTACCTCCCCAGTGACCCACGAATAACAGCACAGTCATTGACAGAAAAAAAACAGTTACAGCAGCTTTACAAATGCAGTCATTTGCAATGCAAATGCAGGAGGAGGTGCCTACCACCTCCTTCCTGTATTTGCGATGTGATCGCATCTGTGATAAACGTTGCAACCATTGGTCATGATGTTCACCTGTGATGGCAGGCTGAGTAAGAAAATCAAATTGTGGGTATCATTTATCTAGCACAGTCTAGAAGATAATAGCTAGAATCTGATTGGTTTTTATATGGGCAACATCTCCACTTCTAAACACCTGCACTTTAGTAAATACACCCCTCATTTGTGCTTGTTTTTCTCTACCTATTCTATACTGTTTACCCATGAGTATGCCTACAACAATGAGCTGGATACTGCTATCTTCTTTACACTGTGCACTGTTTTACATACTGACATGACCTTGGACCTCTAAACATGTGCTATCAGACTTAACCACACACCATCAGGCATCCCACATGCCCTCCATATTGCCCCAACATTCTCCTTATAGCCCATCAGACCTCCACACATGTGCCTTACATGCCCATCAGACCTCTCTCCCCCCCCCCCCCTCACATGCTCTCTGCTCATATGAACCTTTCATGGTCCTCAGACTTCCTCACATGACCCAGACCACCACTTATATCCATTAAATGAACATAAGACCTGATCACATGTCCCTAACATGCCCCAGAAATCCTCATATGCCATTCATTTACCTTTATAGTTGGAGCCTGTGCAAACTCTGCAGTGTAGTCTCTCCTACTCCTCTAAATGGTTGTATATAATTTTGCATTATGTAATTAACTATTCTTTTTGTTTTCTCTGCATTGTTCAGAAATGTTAAATGCGTTCTCTGTTCACCCTCTATGTACAGCGCTTTGGACCATCTGTGGTGCCTTATAAATAAAAGAAAATAATAATACCTGTACTATCAGACACAAAGCTTTGCTGTGACACCATAAGGTGTGCTGTGATCCCTTGTACTGAGCTATGAAGCCATGCACAGCTGAGAAGTGTGCTAGTTATAGAGAGTTTTTCCTGGAGACCATAAATCTATATGTAAGCTCCAGATGAATGCCATGGCTTGGATGTCGTCTCTGTATTTTATTCACTACCTCCAGTACTTTACTGTGACAGAATTTCCAGTGAAACACTAAACTTGACCAAACATTAATCTCATTGTTGGCCAAAGTACATTGTTTCAATTCACATTGGAGGCTTCAACCCTGATACTCCTACTGCTCCATCCATCAAGAGGTCTATTCTCAGGTGCATGGCATGACTGTAGGATCCACATGATATAAATACATAGGTATGTGCCCTATTTGTTTTAACTTGCTCCTGGTAACTCTCCACACATTCCCCATTACTAGAATTGTAATTCTTCAGTTGCTATGATTTATGAGTAAACAAAGAATTGCGAAAGACGATGTTAACATCAATTGCATTTACAGATGGAAACAGATTACTAACGTATATTAATAAATCAATTATTTAATAAAAGCAATATTAAGTACTGTCAGCTAATTAACAAAAGGCATTTGATACTGTAAAATTCCTCTTGTATCAGAGCATAACCAGGTTAATTACCCGTTCGTTATATTTTGTTACAAAATATTTGCTTTTATCTTTTGCAACAAAGAACCTTTATGTTGATATTAAAAAATGCTTATGTTGTCAAGAGAAGCAAAGAAGCATATGAGGGACAGCAGATGACTGGGTTAGCAATTGTGTCACATACGGATCAAATTCTTCAAAGATTGATTCAAATGTTTAAGGAATCTTGGGCTACTTCAAGCTTCTCACTTTAGTGCAAATATCACATTTTCTGGTCCTAATGCTGTAATTCATATTACCCCATCCCCTCTCACCCAATTAATTTATAGGCTCAGGACGGACTGGCCCACAGGGGTACAGGGGTACAGGGGAAACCACCGGTGGGCCCTACTGCCTGGGGACCCTTCTCTTCCTGTAGGGATCAGATTCCAGACTATGCACTAATTATACATTATGCATATGTTACAATATACTGCACAGGACTTTGGTTTATCTTGTACAGTGCATTGCTGCTATTAATATGGTACATTATTGTGCATGCACTAGCAGTATTTACTATATATATTTATCAAGGGGCCCAGACCATGCACTCGCTAATGGTTAGCTAAGACTCTGTGGTGACAGGCTACACCTCTGTCACCACACCTCTGTCACCTACTACTGCATCCCCCCGGTGGGCCCTTCATGTCCCAGTCTGACACTGTATAGGATTCTGTGTCAGAAGCGATAAAGTGACCTCCCAATGTTCCCAACAAACAAGTTAAACCACTTGAAAGACCAGCTGTTACAGATACTATTAAGCAGGACAATCCACCCATAACATTCTTGCCAGTCTGTCCTTCATTGATGTTTTCTAAAAACTTTTTGGAATCCCACACTGCTCCCATTGCACACACAGTAATACATGAGTATATGTGCCTGTATGTAGAGCTGTATGCATCACTATCTGTACATATACTGTAATTTATCATTGTCATCATCGACAGGGCAATCATGCATCAACCTATACGGGCTGGGTATGTGTACTGTGCTCGCCGCGCTTCGGGCTCAGTGGCGACTTGCAGTAGCCACAGGTTCTATTCCCACTCTATGGGTGTCGTGGACCACGAGTGGGAATAGTACCTGCTAGTCGGCATGCCGACTGTCGGGGTTCTCAGAGGGCGGGATGTAGGGGGAGGTGTTGTGACATAACTACATACCCAGTGTCGGACTGGGGCATAAAGGGCCCACCGGGGGAATGCTAATGTAGGGGCCCATGGTTAAGAGTGTGGCCAGGCTCCACTGGGGCCACCACAGAGGTTTGGCTAACCATTACAGAGTACATGTTCTGTACCCCTTGGTAAATATATACTAAACCATATTCTTGTGAAGTATTATGTAACATAAGTATAATGCATAATTTATAGGATAGAGTCTGGAACCTGATTCCTAGATGAGGAGGCGGAGGGCCCACAGGCAGTGGGGCCTACCGGTGGTTTCCCCTGTGGGCCAGTCCGACCATGTACATACCACCTATACCAGGTGACGAAGATGCATGTAAAAACAGGAATTCAGTATGTATACTTCAGTCTAACGCTGCATAGCAGTGAGGAATCAATCGCCTTCTGAAAGGGTCTTACTCATATCCATGTTCCATTGCATATACTGTGTAACTTGCAAGATAAATGACTGAAGTAGAGGCCTTGCTAAATTGATGTATGGCACAATATATCTGACTGTACCAATTCTTTTAACCAGTTATTCTGGATGTATAGTTAGTCAAAATGAACATATAAGGAGTTATTTGTAAGTCTCCATCCAAAATTTTCTGAGAAATATTTATAACTGATTAAATAATAATATTTAGGCTATATTTTGTGATACAAAGCTATTCTATTGCAAAACGTTATATCAATTGTCTATGTTGAGTGTGTAATTACTCCATCACACTCATGAAACTTGGGGTTATTATTTCCCTATGTGATTAATGTGATAAATAATACCTCCCTTTAGGACATATTTATCAGAATCCACATCACAAGGATGTATCAACCACCGCATGCAGGGACAGAGCTTGCGTGAAAGTCCCATTCCATACAAATGCTCTTACTGCTGATCTCAGGGGATTTTTCATTAAAATACCCTGAGCTTGTGTCCACGCATGCTCTGCCATCAGCGTAATCATGCGCCAGTCCCCCCACCCCCCCACCCTACCACTTTACCTGCAGCCAGGGCCGTGATCGGCTATCCATGAGAGAAGCCAGTCATTTGATTGTATGCTCCACTGTGTCCCCTGGTGCTGTAAGTTGAGATGCTGGCTTCACAACATCACTTTACTGTACCAGGGGTCAAAGCAGGAGCAAGAGCACAGCGATCAGATGACCAGCTGCCCTCACCAGATCACCAATCACCAGTTTCTGGGTGCAGGTAAGTTTTACTTTTATTTTATTTTTTCAACTTTGTTTTCACATTCATCAGTCTGTGGTCTATCTGATACATATGGCTGATCACAAGGGCTCGATCCGGGCTCAGCCTTCACTGCAAGCAGGCAGAAAAGGCTAAGAAGAAGTCAGGGAACCAGACTGAAGCCCTATGAGCTCTAACTGGAGATAGCGTTATTATCACAGGGCTTCCGCCGGTATTTTGTTACATTTAAATTTTACTAAATTCAGGTAGATCGCATGACAAGTATGGGAAATGTGATTTGAATATTGAAAAATAATGTGAATTTAATAGCTTGTAGAGGATTTTCAGATTCTCCTCCAATTGCTCTTTAGTACATTCAGGTTATACTGAAATAATGTGAGAAGGGTGTGAAACATCCTTATTTTAGTAAAAATTATTTTAATAAATCTGTCTGTTAGAATGTAAGTTCTCATGGGCAAGGTTCTCTCTATCTTTTGTCTACCTTATATGTCTCTTGTCATTTATTTTGCTGAATTTGTTTGTGTACTAGGCTGTTTGTTACTCACACGCACCTGTTATGATTCCCACACCACTCATTCTCTAGTTATACCTCATCAAACCATTATGCTTAATTGCCTCCATGCTTCTCTTTATGCTACTTGTATTCATGTATACAATTTCTGTATGGTTGTCTGGCACCCAAGAATCTCTGAAGCCCTATAAAACAATCTATTAAGAAGAAGATGATGATCATCATCATTATCATCAAATCAAACATTGGAAATGTCGTGATAGTTGACAAGACTGCTGGCCCCTCCCACTAGTGTCAATCGTGTTTACAGTAGTGATGAGCGAGGTTCGGTTTTACTCGGTTTTACTCGGTTCTCAAAACGGCATCTTATTGGCTATCCAAAACACGTGACATCCGTGAGCCAATAAGATGCCGTTTTGAGAACCGAGTAAAACCGAGTAAAACCGAATCCGCTCATCACTAGTTTACAGCAGCTGCAAGGGTGACTAATCTCCAGCTTCCTATTCTCTAAGATTGGCATGTTACATGTTACTTATCTTTAAAAGAACTATATGTATTTTTATATATTTTTTTAACTGAAATATTTTTATTAAGGAAGTTTTGACATTACAGATCATACAATCATTATAAATATATATGAGAACAATAGCACATAAGCATTAGATCTGCAATCTTCATAAGAAAAACTAAATAATAAAGAAATGAGAGGAGAAAAGAAAATAGGGGGAGAGAGATGCCAAATACCATTTTGAGAAAATCAGACAACAAGTATATGGATAAGAATCGCAAGTTGGGCGAGAAGTATGCAAATGCCCATAATTACTAAATGTATGAGACCTCAGGGGAAGAGACAAGAGAAAAAGAAAAAAAAGAACACAAAAAAACAAAAACAAAATCACGAGGGCCATATTAATCCTCAATATCAGAGGCTTATAAAAAAAAAAAAAAGACTGAAAGGAGTAACACCAGAAATCTCTTAACTCTGAACAGTCCGTGGAGCTACATTGGAGGTATAATAATCCGACAAAGACAGCCATTTATGGAGAGGAGAAGTCGAGGCTAGAGAATATTTCAATCCTATAGTTTCCATTTCACAGCTGCATTGAACAGCAGCTATAATTTTGGATAGATCCGGGGGGTCCACTCATTTAAAATTTTGAGCTATAGCCAGCCGTCCTAGTCGCTATAAATATATGTCCTACAATATATACATAGTCATTTGGTACAAATGTAGAGAAATAGGGTAAAAGTGCAATTTAAGGAAGAAAAGGAAGGGACATTTGTGATCTGTTTAATCAGATCAAAAACTTCTATCCAAAGTTGTTTAATAGAAGGGCATGACCAAAATATATGAATTAGTGTTCCCTCTAACCCACATTGTCTCCAACAGAATTTAGAAGATTCAGGCCAAATTTTATGAAGTCTGTCTGGGGTGTGGTAAAGACCGTGTATTAATTTGAATATCATTTCTGAATGGTTTATGCATTTGGACACCCTAAAGACATTAAGAAAAATTTTACTCCATTCGTCGTCTGTCAAAAAAACATTTAGTTCTGACTCCGACTTAAGTTGGATTTTAAGTTTTGGTTCATTGTGAGGAGAGAGTAGGGTAGAGTACCATTGGGATATACCGCTCTTATGGCATGTGGCAGAAAATTTAGAGAATATATACGGAGGTGGAGAAGGGAAAAAGTGTGGGGCAGGTGAAAGCGTAACAATTCATTGTCTAATGCATAGGTATTTATAAAAATCATCTACCGGAATAGAGTATTGTATTCGCAATTGCTGAAATGTTTTAAACACTGTATTATCATATAAGTATTTAATCATTAAAATACCTAGACCACACCAGTTCTGTAGAGAAAATTCAGGAATTCATTTTTAAACCGCCAGGAGAGATAAATTTGAGGAAGGTAGAGTGAATTCACCTTGTGTAGCAATTAGTTTGCCCCAAACCAGGAGGGTGTCAGAGATACTTTGAACGGATTTAGTAGAGGGAGGCCTATGAGAAGCGGAAATTCAGATCAAATCTGACAGGGGGAAACCCTTACACATATTCCGTTCAATGTCAACCTATGGTTTAACAGGCCCTGTCGGAAGCCAGTCTTTCAGTTGATCAAGTAAACACGCATGTTGGTAAACTTCAAGATTTGGGAAGGCAAGACCAACACTACTTTTAGACCTATACAAACAAGCCCTAGCTATTCTAGGCCTTTTACCCTTCCAAATAAAAGTAGACATGACAGAATAGAATTTATTGAGTAGGTTATTGGGAACTAAATAGGGAATAGCCCTAAATAAATAATGTTAGGAAGGAGCATCATTTTAATAGAGGAGAGACATCCCATCCAGGAGATATCATAATTTGTCCATTGTTTAGTAAGGGTTATAAATTGGGATAGGAGAGGAAGGAAATTACATGTGACTGCACTGTGAAAATTTAAAGGGATTTTAATCCCTAGATATTGAAGACAGGAGGTTTGCCAAGAAAAAGCATAACTAGATTGTAAAGATTGAAGGAGAGAATTGTCCAAACCCAAAGCGAGTGCTTCCATTTTGGATTTGTTAAATTTATAGTATGATATGTTAGAATATTCTTGGAGAATATTATGTATTGTTATGAGAGAGGACTCAGGGTTAGTTACAAATAAAAGGACATCATCCGCGAATAAGCAAATCTTATACAGGTTGAATATCCCATATCCAAATATTCCGAAATACGGAATATTCCGAAATACGGACTTTTTTGAGTGAGAGTGAGATAGTGAAACCTTTGTTTTTTGATGGCTCAATGTACACAATCTTTGTTTAATACACAAAGTTATTAAAAATATTGTATTAAACGACCTTCAGGCTGTGTGTATAAGGTGTATATGAAACATAAATTCATTGTGTGAATGTAGACACACTTTGTTTAATGCACAAAGTTATAAAAAATATTGGCTAAAATTACATTCAGGCTGTGTGTATAAGGTGTATATGTAACATAAATGCATTCTGTGCTTAGATTTAGGTCCCATCACCATGATATCTCATTATGGTATGCAATTATTCCAAAATACGGAAAAATCCGATATCCAAAATACCTCTGGTCCCAAGCATTTTGGATAAGGGAGACTCAACCTGTAATGTGAAGTACCTATATGAACGCCATCTACCAAAGTGGACATCCTAATTTTTTCAGCTAAGGGCTCTATCGCCAATGCAAAATTTAATGGTGACAGAGGGCATCCTTGTCGGGTGCCATTAGTGATACTGAAAGAATTACTAAAGACTCTTGCAGTAGGTCCTGAATATAAGAGAAGGATACTTTGTAAAAACTGTCCAGTAAACCCAAACCTAGCAAGAACCTATGTCATATAAACCAATTAATCCTGTCAAAGCCTTCTCTGCACCAAGAGAAAGTAATAATAAAAGCTTCTGATTTACAGAGGAGGCTTCTAACAGGGAAGATACCCTCCTGGTGTTATCCGGAGCCTGACGGCCCATAGTAAAACCAACTTGGTCCTGGGTCACCAAGGTAGGGATTAATGGATTCAATCTATTCGTAATCAGTTTAGCATATGTCTTTATGTCCGTATTCAGAAGTGCTATGGGTCTATAGTTTTGACACAGAGACGGGCTCTTGCCAGGTTTCAATATCGTAACTATCTGAGCCTCCAGCATTTCGCTAGGGAAAGGGTTCTGAACAGCATCGTTATACAAATTAATAAGAACAGGGAAGAGGGATTTGCGGATAACAGTATAGAAAGTATTAATAAACCCATCCGGGCCAGGAGCTTTGTCCTCCTTAAGAGATTTCAAGGCAATATGAAGTTCTCTATCAGTCCAAGGTAGACAGAGCGCAGAAGCGTCTTCAGGAGAACTAGAAGGTAAGTTAATTGAATCTAGAAAGGAACGTATAAGACACAATGAGGGTTGAGGAGTGAGAGGATCTCGATTAAGATTATACAAGTTCTCATAATGGGGGTAATTCCAAGTTGATCACAGCAGGAATTCTGTTAGCAATTGGGCAAAACCATGTGCACTGCAGGGGAGGCAGATATAACAAGTGCAGAGAGAGTTAGATTTGGGTGGGGTGTGTTCAATCTGCAATCTAATTTGCAGTGTAAAAATAAAGCAGCCAGTATTTACCTTGCACAGAAATAAAACATCCCACCCAAATCTAACTCTCTCTGCAAATGTTATATCTGCCACACCTGCAGTGCACATGGTTTTGCCCAACTGCTAAAAAATTTCCTGCTGCGATCAACTTGGAATTACCCCCAATAAGAGGCAAATCGGTTAGCAATATCTTTTGGGTTTGATGACACAGACCCATCTGGGTTAGTTAGACTCTTAATTCTATTAATTATATTTTTGCCCCTTAGCTTCCATGCTAATAATTTACTCGCTATATTACCCAATACATAGAATGTTTGGTTCAGAGCAGAGATTGCTCTTTGAACATGAGACAGATATAAACAATTGAGTTTCATTTAAAGCCGTAAGAATAGTAGAGTCACCAGGAGATTTTTTATGATGGGATTCTAGCATTGCCACCTCAAGCTCATTAGCCAAATGAACTTCTCGATTTCTATGTGTAATACGTGCTGCAGCTTGAATCGAGGCCCCTCTCATAACTGCCTTAAGGGAACACCAATGATTAGCAATAGAGGTGTCAGCCGGGTCATTATTATTATTATTATCATTTATTTATATGGCGCCACAAGGGTTCCGCAGCGCCCAATTACAGAGTACATATGCACATAATCAAAACAGTGACTTACAGTTGAAATCAAAGTACAGGGTAACTAAGCATAACTACACCAGTAAATGACAGAGATAAGTTCCATGTGGCCCAAAAACTGTGATTTGGGCAGTTGAGAATTATTAAAGAAGAAAAGGGTGAGCACATGAGGGAAGAGGGCCCTACTCGTGAGAGCTTACATTCTAGGGGTAGGGGTAGACAGACAGGGGTGACACAGATGGGGTACATAGAGAGCATGGAACAGGGGGTTAGGATGAGATTTGGCTGGGTTTGGTAAAGAAATGGGTCTTGAGAGCCCGTTTGAAGTTTTGTAGAGAGGTGGAGAGTCTGAGGGGGAGAGGTAAAGAATTCCAAAGGAAGGGAGCAGCACGTGAAAAATCTTGGAGATAGGAGTGGGAGGAAGTAATCAGGAGACAGGAGAGGCGGCGTGCATTAGCAGAGCGAAGAGGACGGGTGGGAGAGTAAAGGGAGATAAGGTCAGAGATGTAAATGGGAGAGGATTGGGTGAGAGCTTTGTAAGTGAGAGTGAGAAGTTTGAATTGGATTCTGAAGGGGAAGGGAAGCCAGTGAAGGGCTAGTAGGAGAGGGGAGGTGGATGTAGTGCGTTTGGTGAGGAAGATGAGCCGAGCAGCAGCATTGAGGATAGACTGGAGTGGAGAGAGGTAATTGTCAGGGAGGCCAGTTAGGAGGAGATTACAGTAGTCCAGTCTGGAAATAATCAGTGAGTGAATAATGATCTTAGTGGCATCCTGGGTGAGAAAAGGTCTGATCCTGGAAATGTTTTTGAGATGAAAATGACAGGTTTGTGAGAGGTGCTGAATGTGTGGTTTGAAGGAGAGGGAGGAGTCAAGGATTACACCAAGACAGCGTACTTGGGGGCTAGAGGAGATAGTCGTGCCATCAATGGATAATGAGATTGTGGGAGGTGAGGTTGTGCGGGAGGGTGGGAAGATGATCAGCTCAGTCTTAGACATGTTGAGTTTAAGAAAGCGCTGGGACATCCAGGAAGAGATAGCAGAAAGACAGTTAGAGGCACGAGTGAGGAGAGCCGTGGAGAGATCAGGGGAGGAGAGGTAGATTTGAGTGTCATCAGCATAGAGGTGATACTGGAAATTAAAAGAACTAATGAGTTCACCTAAAGAGGACGTATAGAGAGAGAAAAGGAGAGGCCCAAGAACAGAACCTTGGGGGACACCAACAGTTAGTGGAAGTGGGGGCGAGGTAGCATCATGAGAGGAGACAGAGAAGGAACGATCGGAGAGGTAGGAGGACAGCCAGGAGAGGGCAGTATCACGTAGACCAAGAGAGTGAAGGATTTGCAGAAGAAGAGGGTGGTCCACAGTGTCAAAAGCAGCAGAGAGGTCAAGAAGAATAAGCAGAGAGTAGTGGCCCTTAGATTTGGAGGCATGGAGGTCATTGCAGACTTTTGTGAGGGCAGTTTCAGTGGAGTGGAGAGAGCGGAAACCAGACTGGTATGGGTCAAGCAGTGAGTGAGAGGAAAGAAAGGCAGTAAGGCGATTATAGACAATACGCTCAAGAAGTTTGGAGGCAAAGGGGAGGAGAGAGATCGGTCGATAGTTGGAGAGAGTGTTAGGATCAAGGGTAGATTTTTTAAGAATAGGGGAGACAAGAGCATGCTTGAAGGCAGAGGGGACAGTGCCTGATGAGAGGGAGAGATTGAGAAGGTGGGCAAGATGGGAACAGGCAGAAGGGGAGAGGTAGCGAAGGAGGTGGGAGGGGATGGGGTCGAGTGGGGAGGTTGTGGGGGGGGAGGAGTGTATGAGGGCCATGACTTCCTCACCAGATACTAGGGAGAAAGATGTCAGAGTTGGTAAGAGGGTAGGGGAGGGGTGGCAAAGGATGGGTGGTGGCTGGTTGCTGGACTGGTGGGATGTGATGTCCTGACGTATGGAGTCATTAACCTCCAGGTAAGAAGACATTGCCTCCCGCAAAATAGAAAGTCCATCATCATCTCTTAAAATATAGTCCTGCAACATCCAAGGTCTTGGAGGAGAGCTAATTGTATTATAAGACCAAGACCACACCAAAGGGGCGTGATCAGACAATGAAATCGGTAATATCTCAACACTGGGGATTAGCTGCAAAGACCATATATCAGTAAGGAGTAAATCAATCTTGGAATAAGATTTGTGCACAGCTAAATAATATGTATAATCTCTTGAGCCCGCATTTCTGATTCTCCAGGCGTCATATAGGTCAAATTCAGCTAATAAATGAGAAAAGGAGGCAGCTAAAGATCGAGCAGCGCTACCAGATTGCTTATTGAGGGTCAAGGATTTGTCCAGTAGGGGATCAGGCGCTAAATTAAAGTCACCCATAATAAAAACTGCACCCCTTTGAACATTGTGTAGTTTTTGGAGAAAGGTTTTGAGGAAATGAGGTTGTCTGGTATTAGGGGCGTAAAGTGACACTAAAGTGACATATTTAGACCGTATCTTCCCTACGAGAATCAGATATCTGCCATTGCAATCCACCCATTTGCTCTCCAACTGAAAATGACAGGATTTATGAAATAGTGTAGCAACTCCATTTCTTTTAAACGGCCCACAAGAAATATAGGATAAAGGGTAGTTGTTGTTAGAGAACTGTGGAGGGGAAGTGCAATGGGAAATTCCTGTATGGCAACCACCTCTGCTTTTTGGTCAGCAAAGTATTTGAGAGTTAAGCATCTCTTACGAGGCGAATTCAGACCTTTGACATTAAGACTTAAAAACGTAACCATGAGGAGTGGAAAACATTACGAGATACAAAACAGATACAGACATCAGTAAAGAATGAGGTATGATAAGTTGGGCAGGTACATACTTCTACAGGGATCAAAAAAATAAAGTTGGCATCATTGGGAAAAAACAGACAAAACAACAAAAATAAAAACAGGAAGAAACAACAGAAGCAGCATCCATAGAGGAGCTAGAGTCACCGTCACTAGGATATCGTGACGAAAAGTAGGTATAGGTGGGGGGCGGGTCAGCTGAAATTACCCACCACCACTTCCAAACTATCACATAAACAATTGGATAAACATAATAGATGCATCCTGACTAAAACAGAAAAAATCAACTATACTAATTTAAAAAAAAAAACCGTTGTGTTTTCTCAAATGTTAAAACTGTAGGTTACATAGTTATATAGGTAGACCCACTAACAGTAGATCTCAATTACAGTGTCGGAGAGAAAGTACTACAGGTTGAGTATCCCATATCCATATATTCCGAAATACGGAATATTCCGAAATACGGATTTTTTTGAGTGAGAGTGAGATAGTGAAACTTTGTTTTCTGACGGCTCAATGTACACAAACTTTGTTTAATACACACAGTTATCAAAAATATTGTATTAAATGACCTTCAGGCTGTGTGTATAAGGTGTATATGAAACATAAATGAATTGTGTGAATGTACACACACTTTGTTTAATGCACAAAGTTATTAAAAATACTGGCTAAAATTACCTTCAGGCTGTGTGTATAAGGTGTATATGTAACATAAATGCATTCTGTGCTTAGACTTAGGTCCCATCACCATGATATCTCATTATGGTATGCAATTATTCCAAAATACGGAAAAATCCGATATCCAAAATACTTCTGGTCCCAAGCATTTTGGATAAGGGAGACTCAACCTGTATTAGGTGAAGTCTACCAGGGACTACATATTGCAAAACAAGGTAGGGGAAAATAGAGACAACCTAACATATTCAGCATCCACCTGTATCAAAGAAGCCTTAACCAGGAACCAAAGACCACTCCATAGGAATTTGCTTAGAGGAAGTTGCTGACATACTGTAGTGGGCTGGTTATCAAAAGAAATGTCCCATGTTTTCAGGACTGAAGGTCCGTCTTCAGGGGAATTGATAGCTGTAAATCTCCCATTTCGCATCACTATCAATTTAGTAGGGAATCCCTATTTGTACTGAACGCCAGCCTTCCTCAAGCAGACATAATGGCATAAAAGGAATGTCTCTTGGCTAGCGTTGCAGGGGACACATCCGGAAAAAGCCGAAGAGAGTCAAGACAGTCTGCAGTGGAAGAGGATAGTAATGCAGCACAGAGAATTTTCTCCTTAATGTGAAAAAAATGAACTCTAAGAAGAGTGTCACGGTGCTGGAGCAAGCGCCTGTCTAGAATTTGGGAGTCTGTGGATTCTGTCGATCAGAAGGTCTGACAGGGAGGCTTCTGGTAATAGCTTCTGGAAGATATCCGTAGGAAATTGGTACAGCTCAGCATTTGTTACAGAATCAGGAATGGAAAAGGGGGTATGAGTGCGCTGTCAACGGCAGCCAGTAAAGGGGAGGTCAGCCCCTGAGTGTAATGGAACAACAATGTAAAAATATGTATACTGGCGCCGGCTGTAAAACCAAAGAGGGACAATGGTGCATAAATAAAAATCACATATATTTAATAGACATAAAATAATATAATAGAATTAAAAAGTCTCAGCGTCATCACAATTGCTTTGACTATTTGAAAGTCAGAGACAGAGGTTGTCAATTCAGACCAATTGGATCCCACTAATGGTGTATAGTAAAGATGCACAGTCTCCGGTTAGGGCTCCCTCCTCATTAAATTATGGTTCACTCAGTAGAATAATATTACCCAGTCCTTAGGATGTTGTCCCCAGGATCTCAGTTTTAGCAGATGATGATCCAATTAGCAGCATGGGGAAAATCCAGGTCGCATAGGGTTTTTGGTGTCCAATAGGGGCAAAGAGTCCAATTGTTACCGGAGAGATCAGTTGATATTATTCTACTGAGTGAACCATAATTTAATGAGGAGGGAGCCCTAACCGGAGACTGTGCATCTTTACTATACACCATTAGTGGGATCCAATTGGTCTGAATTGACAACCTCTGTCTCTGACTTTCAAATAGTCAAAGCAATTGTGATGATTCTGAGACTTTTTAATTCTATTATATTATTTTATGTCTATTAAATATATGTGATTTTTATTTATGCACCATTGTCCCTCATTGGTTTTACAGCCGGCGCCAGTATACATATTTTTACAGAATCAGGAATGCCTCTTATCTTTATATTGTTTCTTCCAGAGCAATCTCACAAGTCCATAACTTTCTCACGAACAGATGCAACTTCCTCCAGAAGAGAGTCATGAGCTGTAATTAGATCATTATGTGATGTAACTAGTTCTGTCATTTTGTGCTCAATATGATCCGTTCTTCTGCCAATCTCAGTAATGTCAGCATGGAGGGTTCGAATGGTAGACTTAAGTTTAGCGGTAATGTCCGTTTTAAATGACAAGGGGAGTGAATAGATTGGAGTGTAACAGGGCCATCTAGTGAGTCCATGTTTTCCTATTCATCAGCAGCATGAGTCATGAGAGAATGTAGAGGCAGTCAGTGATGCAGAGGCCGGGGTATTTGAAGGGGGAGACGAACGGGTCTTATTCCCAGATGTTGAGGGACCAAAAAAAAAGAACTTGTGAGGCAGATTTAGAACCTTTCACTTTTTTCAGAGGCATATTGATGTGGTCGAGCGTGGAATCACAAATGATACAGGTGGAATCAGGATGATTATATAAAAAGAAATTCAATCAGGAAGTGGCGGCATAGGCAACATATGATTTAGAGGCCATAACAGAAAGCTAGAAGTTCAGCAAGCTGCAATATTTAGTATAAACCCTTAGGAGGCATTGGAATCACCAACCGAGAGTAACGGGTAGAGTGTCACAATCAGAAAAATCAGAGGAAAATCCCGCTCAGAATATCGACATTGCAGGTGACAACCAAAGGTGCAGGAATTTGTAGAAAAAGCAGGGTCTCTCCCAAAGGCAAACAAAAATCTTGAGCTGGAGGCAGATGGAGCGCAGTGTTCCCGTACCAGTAACCAGTTGACAGAACATTGTATCAAACCAGCCTACTTTGTACAGGGAGGGAAGTGCTGATCCTCAATTGTAGGGGCATAGATCCTGCGGGTAACTATGGGGGTCATCAGCCCTTAGTCTCCAGTGGGGTTTGCAGCTTGTAGGGGGGAACAGGTCTGGGTGGCACTGAGCCTGCTGTCGACCTGAAAAGTGTAACCAATAATCGGGTCCTGCTAGCAGTAAGTAGCATGTCTCCTATGTGTCCGTGGAGCTGAGCAGTGTGTCAGGTGTGAGGACTCTCAGAGAGCTGAGGAGTGTACCAGTCCAGGTTGTAGCCGAGCCCAGTAGTGTCCCCTCCCCTTAAACTGGAGTCCCACGTTGGAGAGCGCCCTCTGGCCAGGTGGCTCCCTGAGACTCTGGGTACAGCGGCAGGTCAGGGGATCCTGCCTGCATCAGTGGAGGGCCAGGAGCAGCGGAGATCACAGCGGAGGGTCCCCCCCAAGCAGTGGGGGTCGGGTGGAGTGAGTAGTGCTGACTGGGTGCCGTGGGCAGTGGCTGAGATGGGGTCCGGGAGGCAAGATGGCAGCTGCGCCGAGCACAGTCACCGCCGTGTTGCAGGGCTTCAGGGAGGCAGACGCAGGGCCAGAGGATGTCAGCGGCAGCTCCTTCCAATGTTCAGAGCCAAGATCATCTCCGGCAACAGACAGCAGGCAGTACGGCAGTCTCCGGCCACGGTCAGCAGGGGACCAGGGCACTTCTGGTGTCGAGAGTGAAGCCGCGGCTTCAATGGGATCTGGAGGCCTGGATAGCAAAAGGCTCGCCGCACACCCAAAACTGCACCCACCCGAAGCAGCCGATCTCAGGGCACCAGCAAAGCAGAAGCCAGAGTAAGGTGGGCTATTTGTGCGCTGGAAAAGCCTTTAAATACTAAGGCAGGAATGGAGGGTCCAGGGAAACACGTCCTCTCAGTCCACAGCTAGGCCACGCCCCTGTTTTTTTTTTTTTTTTTTAAAAGAAGGCGTATAAATGTATTGTAAGGGGGAATCTCTCCTTGGAGTCAACACCATATCCACCCCCATGACTACCACACCCTTATGCTTTGGGTACAGGTTGACAGATGTAATGGCATTCATTTTTGTTTCTTTTATACCTCTACAGATAATTTAGAACCAATGGGAGACTGTCAATGGTTGAAACCCAGTAAGAAAGATCTATTTTATAGTGTCTGGACTGCAAGAAACATCAAGGACTTCCCAGACTCAACCACTATGACTTCAGTACTTTGAGCTCTGTGCTGCTGAATTAAGGTAGACCAGTCAATCAACCAATGTGAATAATCCACACAGTTGTGCTCTGACTCTCTCTACTTGTACATACTCTTCCTACCAGTGCACCAAAGGGGTAATTCAGACTTGATCGTAGCAGCAAATTTGTTAGCAGTTAGGCAAAACCATGTGCACTGCAGGGGGAAGGGGGGGCAGATATACCATGTGCAGAGAGAGTAGATTTGAGTGGGGTGTGTTCAAACTGAAATCTAAATTGCAATGTAAAAATAAAGCAGCCAGTATTTACTCTGCACAGCAAAAAAATAACCCACCCAAATCTAACTCTCTCTGCAAATGTTATATCTGCCACACCTGCAACCCTGTCATTGAGGCAGAGTTAGAGGTGGCTCATCCCCTCATTTTTTTCAATGGCCTTTTCCACTATAAATTCACATAGGTATGAATCCAACATGCTCCCATGAGGTCTTCAACAGCTATAGTTCTTAAATTTCACCTTTCCCCACATGGATTCTAATGACTGCGTATGGGCCCTCGAGTTCAGATTTACAAAGTTCAGTGAAAAACAGGAGAAGCGAGCAGCAGGCAGATAAGGCAGGGGTGGACACATAACAGGAGGCAGCAGGCAGGGCAGACACATGACAGGAAGCATTGGAAGGATAATGCCAGCTGTGGGCACATAACAGGAGAAGCGGGCATATAACAGAAAAGATCCAAGTGCTGTAATTTCATACAAATCGTGCAGATCGTTCAGTGTGTACCCCCAATTGCTCGCTCTCGCAGGTCGTTAACGATATCTTTTGGTTGACCAAGCTGTCAACAGTCAATCATAAGATATCATGTACAATGCCATGCTGCATTTCATGGTATATTGTGCCATCATACCACTGCATCTGCAATATGTCGGCCAGAACGCATCCCCCCTCGCCGGTGACAGGCAGCAGAGCAGAGACTGTGGGATTGGTAGATGCTAGAACCAAGAGGGCTAAAGGACCTCTGACATCAGGGGGAGGAGCTAGGCCGGCGGGATAGTTTTTTTTTACTATCCACACCACCAACTACTCCCTTTAGTAACCCAAGCCTGAAGTGTGGCGAGTCAGCAAGGGTACATTTCGGGTACCTTGTTCGGCCCTAGCTCCTCCCCCTGGTGATGTCAGAGGTCCTTTCTCCAAATTGGTTTTAGCCATAACCCTGTGGGCTCACCTCTCTGCCTCTGAACTGCAGCAGCCAGTGACACTTAACTTTTTTTTTAAAATGACAGTAGCTGATTGGTTTGTACTGTATCTCTCTCCACTTTATTTCTCCAGAAGCTTTGATAAATCTGCCCCTATTTAAGGTGAGTATCCAATTAGTCCCCAAAAATGTGCGGATGCTTCTCCTCATGCGGGTCACTCTTACATACCTTACAAGTATGTAAACAAGACAACTGGATAATGAACAGATGTGGCTATCAGTATAACCTGAGGTAAAAGTATACAGCACATCTGCTGAACACAATGAAGCAGGCTGCAGATGATGTTGAAACCAAGTGCTGTGAGAGTGAGACACGCACTGGTACATGTGCTAAATGTAGTAGAGCTACTGGTGGTTGGTAACTGGAGCGAATGCAGAATGCTATTAGGAATGCAGGAGACTGGTGATTGGATCAGATGCAGAATGCTGTTAGCAGTGCTGAAGACTGATGATTGGAATACAGGCAAAATACTGTTAGTGATGCTGGACACTGAGGACTAGATCATTTGCAGAATACAAACAGATTCAGAAGCCAAGGTAATTCATTGGTAGTAAAGTTTTACTGGCAAGAACAGAAATTGCCTGTGGACGGTGAAAATGCCAACTAAGCATGCAGACAGGTGACCTCAACCTCAGGAATGCTACATGCAATCAGGAGGAACACAGATGGCCGTGAGATGACACTATCTAGACCCGGTAAAGGGAACTTGGACCCCTAAAAGTGACTCTTTTCTTTTCTGCCCCCAGCTCTAGTGTACAACTGCCAAAGTGACATTAAGGAGATTATATTATAGACAGTGGTGCAAGTAGTAATAATGTCTTAGTGATACTGTGTGCGAAGATGCCTGTTTGTGTAGGAATATAACCAAAGTCAAGTCATACAATAGAGGTTCAACCAGACTCATGCTAGCCACCTGTCTTCTTCTGCCCCGTGCGTCTCCCAGCCACACCATCATCTCCCCCCCCCCCCCCCCGCGTCTCTCAGTCACACCATCTTCTTTCTACCTGCTTTTCTCAGCCACACCATCATCTTCTCCCCTGCTTCTTCCAGCCACACCATCATCTTCACCCTGCGTCACTCAGACACACTATCATCTTCTCCCCTGCATTTCTCAGCCACACCATCATCTTCTCTCCTGCTTCTTCCAGCCACATCATCAGCTTCCCCCTGCGTCTCTCAGACATACCATCATCTTCTACCCTGCATTTTAATCTACACTATTATCTTCTTCCCTTGTCTCCCAGCCACACTGTCATCTCCTCTCTTCATCTTTCAGCCACACGATCTTCTTCCCCCCTGAGTTTCTCAGCCACACCATCACCTTCCCCCCTGCGTCTCCCATCCACACTGTCATCTCCCCCTGCTTCTCTCAGCCACACCGTCATCTCCTGTCTGTGTCTCTTAGCCACACAGTCATCTCCACCTGCATTTCCCAGCCACACTGTCATCTCCCCCTAGTTACTCTCACCCACACTATCTCCCAGCGTGCATCTCTCTGCCACACCGTCATCTTCCCATGCATCTCTCAGCCACACTATCATCTCTCCCGCTGCGCTCAGCCTACCCCCTTTAATTATGTGTCTCTCAGCCTGCCCTCCTTACTCAGTGTTTCTCAGCCTGCCCCCCTTTAATTCTATGTCTCTCAGCCTGCTCCCCCTTCACTGTGTCTCTCAGCCTCCCTCCACCCCTCCTTCACTCTGTGTCTCTCAGCCTGCCCCTGTTCACTTGCAGCCAGCCGCTCTCACCTTTAATTTTTGTATGAGGCAGGTGGTGAAGCCAGGCAGGTGCTGCAGTGAAGCAGGCTCTTCTTCACAGCAGCTGCAGGGCAGGACAGGAAGTGACACATAATGTGACGTTGCTCTTCTAGTAGCCTTTGCCCCTGGGTAATGGTAGGAGCTTCTGAGCTACAGTTGCAGGGTCGGGATGCTATAAAAGCGGGCAGGTTGGTGCCATTTTAGAGGCGGCTGCGTGATGTCACAAAAAATGTCGGCGATGCGCCTAGGCAGGGGTTGTTCACAGTTGCTGTGACCACAATTAAAGTTACAAAATAAAGTTTTAATTTTCATGTTTAACATTTGGTTAAAATGATGCAAAGAAAGACATGGAAGTCATTTTTTTCTGAAGGATAGGAAGCATGGACTGAAAGTTACTTCCACAAATGTTTCTTGTACATTTATATGTGACTGTGGTGCCAAAGGTTTTGAATTTACATATTTTGTTATTTTAAACAATAGGCTTCTGTCCACCAAACTGAATGTGCATTTAGAACATGTGAATCATGCAATAATAGGTCTAAAGATAAAATAAGAGACAGTATACAAATTACACCCACATATAATTATATTTGTAACATTGGAAATCTCTATGACGAATAAACAGCCTTGACCTGCCCTTGTATACACGTTCAAACTAAACTGAATCAATGGAAATTTAAAGACATGATTTGTATAATATTAAAGATTAGAAACACCCATGTATATAAACTAGGCTTACTTTCCATAAATTAAAAAGCGGTGAGTTTCACTTGACACTTTGATTTTGTGACATAACTTCATACAAGAAGATCTCCAATTACTGACACATGAAAAGGGCAGTTCTCAGAGTAGATGTATGCTGTATGTGGATGTCATCACTGCTATCAACATGTCATACAGGAAGTGTTTGTTACACAGAAGGTTTTTGTTACACAGGAAGTGTTGCTGCAGTCGTTGCTCAGCATGGCTTGCAGGTAGTAAAAACACACTACTGCAGCTCAACAGAGTCCTGTGGTGATTTGCAGACAGACCACTTTACCTGGTGTTGGAAATCTTGCTGTGGTGACACAAGGTCTCTGATGCAAAGATCCTCTGATTTCCGATGATGCCATTGCAGAAGCATGGTTCAAGCTTCAAGAAGTTCTGGTGCATATACTGCTATGTGGGACTCTCAGCAATTCAAAAAATGTACAGACATATACCTTGCTCAGTCTAGCTGGGGCTAAGACATTTGACATATCAGACACATTTGCCTATTCAGAGGGGGAGGCTCAAGAGGATCCAGAGACAATAATGAAAAAGTTTGGTGAGATATGCTTACCAATAAAAAGTGTTATAATAGACAGACAGACTGCAGAGCACCTCTGAGAGTATCTAGTCATATGTCAGATTAAAAATATAAGCAAAGAAATTTGATGATATGGTGTTATTCAGGTTTGTTAGCAAACCAAAAAAGCACACTAATGGGTAAAACCATGTTCCACTGCAGGTGGGACAGATGTAACATGTGCAGAGAGAGTTAGATTTGGGTGGGTTATATTGTTTCTGTGCAGGGTAAATACTGGCTGCTTTATTTTTACACTGCAATTTAGATTTCAGTTTTAACACACCCCACCCAAATCTTAATCTCTCTGAACATGTTACATCTGCCCCAACTGCAGTGCAATATGGTTTTGCCCATTAGTGCGCTTTTTTGGTTTGCTGTCAAACATGAATAAGGTCCATAGTGCATTAGCAACTGAGCACATCAGGGACATGATTGTGTGTGGAACTTATTGTGATGTTACTCATGCACTTTTATTACGTGAGAAGAAATGAACAGTGGATACTTGCATGAGCAGTCCAATAAAAGTGCAACGGAGTTTACAGTACAGTCTGAGTGTACTGTGTGGGTTTCGCTCAGATCAAATGTAATAGTACTTCATGTGAGCAACTGAGTGAGTACACATCAACTTACACTTTATTACAAAAGTAACAAACTAGAGTAATACTCAACTTTTGTCTAAGTTATCAGACAACACCAGTTATTCATTTTCTTAATGCAACATGTAATTCATATTTGAGGAGCCCCATCATTTGTAATCAAATGCTCGGGTCAGTCCATATACATCGGCAGGCGCCATACTGCAGTTCTTTAGGTCCTGAAAAGCTTTTTTATATATCTTGCATAATACATCATAGTCTGGTTGTTGCTGCTTGATATTATTATTAACCCATATTAAGTACCAGTGCTTATCTCTTACACATGCGCAGTAAGCGCTAACATATACCCAAGACATAGATTGTCTGAAGATACACCATCAGTTTCTAAAGCCCTTTATCTAGAACTGACCCATATTCCTTTCCTTCTCTAATGTTCATTCATGGGGGTAAATTTACTAAGATTCGTGTTTTCCCGTTTCAGGTCAAAGTTCAATCACGAATGACATCGAAAGTGTAAAACTGCAACTTTTTGAATTTGTTACGATGGATTTACTAAGCTGTCGTATTCGGGTTTTTCTTTTGTTCCGATGTCGATGTCATTCGTGTTTTTATTTTTTATTTTTACGGCAGTGATTAGCAAAACACTGCCGACTTTTTTACAATGAATCTCGGCCGGATCTGTGTGATCCGTGCTGGGGTTCATTTTTTTTTTAAATTAAACACTGTAAAATCCAAAAAAAAAATTGCGTGGGGTCCCCCCTCCTAAGCATAACCAGCCTCGGGCTCTTTGAGCCGATCCTGGTTGCAGAAATATGGGGAAAAAAATGACAGGGGTTCCCCCATATTTAAGCAACCAGCATCGGGCTCTGCGCCTGGTCCTGGTTCCAAAAATACGGGGGACAAAAAGAGTAGGGGTCCCCCGTATTTTTAAAACCAGCACCGGGCTCCACTAGCTGGACAGATAATGCCACAGCCGGGGGTCACTTTGATATAGTGCCCTGCGGCCGTGGCATCAAATATCCGACTAGTCACCCCTGGCCGGGGTACCCTGGGGGAGTGGGGACCCCTTCAATCAAGGGGTCCCCCCCCCCCCAGCCACCCAAGGGCCAGGGGTGAAGCCCGAGGCTGTCCCCCCCCATCCAATGGGCTGCGGATGGGGAGGCTGATAGCCTTTTGTGATAATGAAAATATATTGTTTTTAGTAGCAGTACTACAAGGCCCAGCAAGCCTCCCCCGCATGCTGGTACTTGGAGAACCACAAGTACCAGCATGCGATGGAAAAACGGGCCCGCTGGTACCTGTAGTACTACTACTAAAAAAATACCCAAAAAAAGACAAGACACACACACCGTGAAAGTAAAGATTTATTACATACATGCACACAAACATACATACATACTTACCTTATGTTCACACGCAGGTCGGTCCTCTTCTCCAGTAGAATCCAAGGGGTACCTGTTGAATAAATTCTACTCACCAGATCGCGGGTCCCAGGGTCCTCGGGGCATCCATTTGTAATCCACGTACTTGCATAAAATAAGAAAACGGAAAGCCGAGCCACGAACTGAAAGGGGCCCCATGTTTTCACATGGGACTCCTTACCCCGAATGCCAGAAACCCACTCTGACTTCTGTCTAAGTGGGTTTCTTCAGCCAATCAGGGAGCGCCACGTTGTAGCACTCTCCTGATCGGCTGTGTGCTCCTGTACTGAGTGACAGGCGGCACACGGCAGTGTTACAATGTAGCGCCTATGCGCTCCATTGTAACCAATGGTGGGAAATTTCTGCTCAGCGGTGACGTCACTTTAGGTCAACCGCAGGGCAGAAAGTTCCCACCATTGGTTACAATGGAGCGCATAGGCGCTACATTGTAACACTGCCGTGTGCTGCCTGTCATACAGTACAGGAGCACACAGCCGATCAGGAGAGTGCTACAACGTGGCGCTCCATGATTGGCTGAAGAAACCCACTTAGACAGAAGTCAGAGTGGGTTTCTGGCATTCGGGGTAAGGAGTCCCATGTGAAAACATGGGGCCCCTTTCAGTTCGTGGCTCGGCTTTCCGTTTTCTTATTTTATGCAAGTACGTGGATTACAAATGGATGCCCCGAGGACCCTGGGACCCGCGATCTGGTGAGTAGAATTTATTCAACAGGTACCCCTTGGATTCTACTGGAGAAGAGGACCGACCTGCGTGTGAACATAAGGTAAGTATGTATGTATGTTTGTGTGCATGTATGTAATAAATCTTTACTTTCACGGTGTGTGTGTCTTGTCTTTTTTTGGGTATTTTTTTAGTAGTAGTACTACAGGTACCAGCGGGCCCGTTTTTCCGTCGCATGCTGGTACTTGTGGTTCTCCAAGTACCAGCATGCGGGGGAGGCTTGCTGGGCCTTGTAGTACTGCTACTAAAAACAATATCTTTTCATTATCACAAAAGGCTATCAGCCTCCCCATCCGCAGCCCATTGGATGGGGGGGACAGCCTCGGGCTTCACCCCTGGCCCTTGGGTGGCTGGGGGGGGGACCCCTTGATTGAAGGGGTCCCCACTCCCCCAGGGTACCCCGGCCAGGGGTGACTAGTTGGATTTTTGATGCCACGGCCGCAGGGCACTATATCAAAGTGACCCCCGGCTGTGGCATTATCTGTCCAGCTAGTGGAGCCCGGTGCTGGTTTTAAAAATACGGGGGACCCCTACTCTTTTTGTCCCCCGTATTTTTGGAACCAGGACCAGGCTCAGAGCCCGATGCTGGTTGCTTAAATATGGGGGAACCCCTGTCAATTTTTTCCCCATATTTCTGCAACCAGGATCGGCTCAAAGAGCCCGAGGCTGGTTATGCTTAGGAGGGGGGACCCCACGCAATTTTTTTAAATAAAATAACAACTTTCCCACCCCTTCCCACTGATATACATGCACGGATCTCATGGATCCCTGCATGCCTATCCAATCACGAAAAAAAAAAGCAGGTCTGTTTTTTTTTTTGCACTTTTTTACGAGTTGTAATTTTTCACGGCAGTGTTTTGTTTTTTTTTGCTTTGCACTTCTTAGTAAATTACCGAGATTCATACTTAAACAGCCGCGTTTTGACCGATGGTGTATTCATTCGTAATTTTTTTCTTGGACTTGCAAAAAATTACGAATGCCCTCATCACTGCCGTGATTATTGCTTAGTAAATTACCGAGATGACACTTTGATGAAAAAACGGCATCTCGGTCAAAATCGGGAGCTTAGTAAATTTACCCCATGGAATGTGGCTTTACTGTCTCCTGCTAACACAATATAAGTTACATTTTACATGTACAATGACTCCTTAACCAAGCTTGCAGATTTATTGGTAACAGTGGTAACATACACAATGCAGGTACACAGCGGTTGCTGCAATAGCAGTATATGGTCTCACCTCTTAGGAGCTAAGTATAAGTCAATTGCACCTTTGTTGTCACACTCTATGTTAATAGTTTCATCCTTAACTCACAGCAAGTCTCTTTTAAGCATATAGATTCCTTGGTAGTTTCTGTAAGTACCATGCACTCTGTCTCAGAGGTAGATAGTGCTAACGTGGTTTGTTTTCTGCTTGTATCCCATGTATGAATGATGGCCAGTGGTGCAAGTAGAAATATTTTCTTAGTGGTACTGAGTGCCGAAAAATGGGCGTGATCAGGTGTTGTGAGGGGGCGTGACCACGTGCTGCTAGTGGGAGTGGCTACATGACACTAGTGGCGTGGCCACACGACACAGCCCCTTGGGGGGGAATCTGGAGGCAAAATATATAGTAATGCCTCCAGTATAATAGAAATATACAGTGATACCCCCAGTATAATAAATATATATATATATATATATATATATATATATATATATATATAGAAAGAATAAGTCCGGCACTCACTGGTATACAGCTGGTAGTGTAAAACGCTCCGGTGCCCTCCATCCAGGCCTGCAGCCCGTGTATGCAAAGAAGTTGAAATAAGGCGGCACTCAGGAGACTTAAAAGCGGTGAAATCAAAGGGTGCTTTAGTCAACGTGTGTCCTGAAGACGGGGTCACGATCCCCGAAACGTTGACTTAATGCACCCTTTGATTTCACCGCTTTTAAGTCTCCTGAGTGCCGCCTTATTTCAACTTCTTTATATATATATAGTAATGACCAAAGTATAATAAATATATATATAGTAATGCCCCCAATTTAATAACAACATATATATATATATATATATATTTAATATACTTCCATTATAACAGGAAAATACAGCCACTGTCGCACTCCCAGTAACCCTGACAAAGTGGGAGGAGCCGTCTTGTTGCTTTGTGACACATTATAATTGTGGTAATGGCAAAGTGTGTGGTAGTAGGTACTGCGTACCCGTTGCCAAATTCTTAAGGGTACTCCGTACCCGAGCATACTAGAGATGAGCGCCTGAAATTTTTCGGGTTTTGTGTTTTGGTTTTGGGTTCGGTTCCGCGGCCGTGTTTTGGGTTCGAACGCGTTTTGGCAAAACCTCACCGAATTTTTTTTGTCGGATTCGGGTGTGTTTTGGATTCGGGTGTTTTTTTCAAAAAACACTAAAAAACAGCTTAAATCATAGAATTTGGGGGTCATTTTGATCCCAAAGTATTATTAACCTCAAAAACCATAATTTACACTCATTTTCAGTCTATTCTGAATACCTCACACCTCACAATATTATTTTTAGTCCTAAAATTTGCACCGAGGTCGCTGTGTGAGTAAGATAAGCGACCCTAGTGGCCGACACAAACACCGGGCCCATCTAGGAGTGGCACTGCAGTGTCACGCAGGATGTCCCTTCCAAAAAACCCTCCCCAAACAGCACATGACGCAAAGAAAAAAAGAGGCGCAATGAGGTAGCTGTGTGAGTAAGATTAGCGACCCTAGTGGCCGACACAAACACCGGGCCCATCTAGGAGTGGCACTGCAGTGTCACGCAGGATGGCCCTTCCAAAAAACCCTCCCCAAACAGCACATGACGCAAAGAAAAAAAGAGGCGCAATGAGGTAGCTGTGTGAGTAAGATTAGCGACCCTAGTGGCCAACACAAACACCGGGCCCATCTAGGAGTGGCACTGCAGTGTCACGCAGGATGTCCCTTCCAAAAAACCCTCCCCAAACAGCACATGACGCAAAGAAAAAAAGAGGCGCAATGAGGTAGCTGTGTGAGTAAGATTAGCGACCCTAGTGGCCGACACAAACACCGGGCCCATCTAGGAGTGGCACTGCAGTGTCACGCAGGATGTCCCTTCCAAAAAACCCTCCCCAAACAGCACATGACGCAAAGAAAAAAAGAGGCGCAATGAGGTAGCTGACTGTGTGAGTAAGATTAGCGACCCTAGTGGCCGACACAAACACCGGGCCCATCTAGGAGTGGCACTGCAGTGTCACGCAGGATGTCCCTTCCAAAAAACCCTCCCCAATCAGCACATGATGCAAAGAAAAAGAAAAGAAAAAAGAGGTGCAAGATGGAATTGTCCTTGGGCCCTCCCACCCACCCTTATGTTGTATAAACAAAACAGGACATGCACACTTTAACCAACCCATCATTTCAGTGACAGGGTCTGCCACACGACTGTGACTGATATGACGGGTTGGTTTGGACCCCCCCCAAAAAAGAAGCAATTAATCTCTCCTTGCACAAACTGGCTCTACAGAGGCAAGATGTCCACCTCATCTTCACCCTCCGATATATCACCGTGTACATCCCCCTCCTCACAGATTATCAATTCGTCTCCACTGGAATCCACCATCTCAGCTCCCTGTGTACTTTGTGGAGGCAATTGCTGCTGGTCAATGTCTCCGCGGAGGAATTGATTATAATTCATTTTAATGAACATCATCTTCTCCACATTTTCTGGATGTAACCTCGTACGCCGATTGCTGACAAGGTGAGCGGCGGCACTAAACACTCTTTCGGAGTACACACTTGTGGGAGGGCAACTTAGGTAGAATAAAGCCAGTTTGTGCAAGGGCCTCCAAATTGCCTCTTTTTCCTGCCAGTATAAGTACGGACTGTGTGACGTGCCTACTTGGATGCGGTCACTCATATAATCCTCCACCATTCTATCAATGTTGAGAGAATCATATGCAGTGACAGTAGACGACATGTCCGTAATCGTTGTCAGGTCCTTCAGTCCGGACCAGATGTCAGCATCAGCAGTCGCTCCAGACTGCCCTGCATCACCGCCAGCGGGTGGGCTCGGAATTCTGAGCCTTTTCCTCGCACCCCCAGTTGCGGGAGAATGTGAAGGAGGAGATGTTGACAGGTCGCGTTCCGCTTGACTTGACAATTTTGTCACCAGCAGGTCTTTCAACCCCAGCAGACTTGTGTCTGCCGGAAAGAGAGATCCAAGGTAGGCTTTAAATCTAGGATCGAGCACGGTGGCCAAAATGTAGTGCTCTGATTTCAACAGATTGACCACCCGTGAATCCTTGTTAAGCGAATTAAGGGCTGCATCCACAAGTCCCACATGCCTAGCGGAATCGCTCCCTTTTAGCTCCTTCTTCAATGCCTCCAGCTTCTTCTGCAAAAGCCTGATGAGGGGAATGACCTGACTCAGGCTGGCAGTGTCTGAACTGACTTCACGTGTGGCAAGTTCAAAGGGCATCAGAACCTTGCACAACGTTGAAATCATTCTCCACTGCACTTGAGACAGGTGCATTCCACCTCCTATATCGTGCTCAATTGTATAGGCTTGAATGGCCTTTTGCTGCTCCTCCAACCTCTGAAGCATATAGAGGGTTGAATTCCACCTCGTTACCACTTCTTGCTTCAGATGATGGCAGGGCAGGTTCAGTAGTTTTTGGTGGTGCTCCAGTCTTCTGTACGTGGTGCCTGTACGCCGAAAGTGTCCCGCAATTCTTCTGGCCACCGACAGCATCTCTTGCACGCCCCTGTCGTTTTTTAAAAAATTCTGCACCACCAAATTCAAGGTATGTGCAAAACATGGGACGTGCTGGAATTTGCCCATATTTAATGCACACACAATATTGCTGGCGTTGTCCGATGCCACAAATCCACAGGAGAGTCCAATTGGGGTAAGCCATTCCGCGATGATCTTCCTCAGTTGCCGTAAGAGGTTTTCAGCTGTGTGCGTATTCTGGAAAGCGGTGATACAAAGCGTAGCCTGCCTAGGAAAGAGTTGGCGTTTGCGAGATGCTGCTACTGGTGCCGCCGCTGCTGTTCTTGCGGCGGGAGTCCATACATCTACCCAGTGGGCTGTCACAGTCATATAGTCCTGACCCTGCCCTGCTCCACTTGTCCACATGTCCGTGGTTTAGTGGACATTGGGTACAACTGCATTTTTTAGGACACTGGTGAGTCTTTTTCTGACGTCCGTGTACATTCTCGGTATCGCCTGCCTAGAGAAGTGGAACCTAGATGGTATTTGGTAACGGGGGCACACTGCCTCAATAAATTGTCTAGTTCCCTGTGAACTAACGGCGGATACCGGACGCACGTCTAACACCAACATAGTTGTCAAGGCCTCAGTTATCCGCTTTGCAGTAGGATGACTGCTGTGATATTTCATCTTCCTCGCAAAGGACTGTTGAACAGTCAATTGCTTACTGGAAGTAGTACAAGTGGGCTTACGACTTCCCCTCTGGGATGACCATCGACTCCCAGCGGCAACAACAGCAGCGCCAGCAGCAGTAGGCGTTACACGCAAGGATGCATCGGAGGAATCCCAGGCAGGAGAGGACTCGTCAGAATTGCCAGTGACATGGCCTGCAGGACTATTGGCATTCCTGGGGAAGGAGGAAATTGACACTGAGGGAGTTGGTGGGGTGGTTTGCGTGAGCTTGGTTACAAGAGGAAGGGATTTACTGGTCAGTGGACTGCTTCCGCTGTCACCCACTTATTATGAATGCGCTGCAGGTGACGTATAAGGGAGGATGTTCCGACTCCGAGGTGGTTAACGTCCTTACCCCTACTTATTACAGCTTGACAAAGGGAACACACGGCTTGACACCTGTTGTCCGCATTTCTGGTGAAATACCTCCACACCGAAGAGCTGATTTTTTTGGTATTTTCACCTGGCATGTCAACGGCCATATTCCTCCCACGGACAACAGGTGTCTCCCCGGGTGCCTGACTTAAACAAACCACCTCACCATCAGAATCCTCCTGGTCAATTTCCTCCCCAGCGCCAGCAACACCCATATCCTCCTCATCCTGGTGTACTTCAACACTGACATCTTCAATCTGACTATCAGGAACTGGACTGCGGGTGCTCCTTCCAGCACTTGCAGGGGGCGTGCAAATGGTGGAAGGCGCATGCTCTTCACGTCCAGTGTTGGGAAGGTCAGGCATCGCAACCGACACAATTGGACTCTCCTTGTGGATTTGGGATTTCGAAGAATGCACAGTTCTTTGCTGTGCTGCTTTTGCCAGCTTGAGTCTTTTCATTTTTCTAGCGAGAGGCTGAGTGCTTCCATCCTCATGTGAAGCTGAACCACTAGCCATGAACATAGGCCAGGGCCTCAGCCGTTCCTTGCCACTCCGTGTGGTAAATGGCATATTGGCAAGTTTACGCTTCTCCTCCGACAATTTTATTTTAGGTTTTGGAGTCCTTTTTTTTCTGATATTTGGTGTTTTGGATTTGACATGCTCTGTACTATGACATTGGGCATCGGCCTTGGCAGACGACGTTGCTGGCATTTCATCGTCTCGGCCATGACTAGTGGCAGCAGCTTCAGCACGAGGTGGAAGTGGATCTTGATCTTTCCCTAATTTTGGAACCTCAACATTTTTGTTCTCCATATTTTAATAGGCACAACTAAAAGGCACCTCAGGTAAACAATGGAGATGGATACTAGTATACAATTATGGACTGCCTGCCGACTGCAGACACAGAGGTAGCCACAGCCGTGAACTACCGTACTGTACTGTGTCTGCAGCTAATATAGACTGGTTGATAAAGAGAAGATGTCTATGTAACTATGTATGTATAAAGAAGACTGAAAAAAATCCACGGTTAGGTGGTATACAATTATGGACGGACTGCCTGCCGAGTGCAGACACAGAGGTAGCCACAGCCGTGAACTACCGTACTGTACTGTGTCTGCAGCTAATATAGACTGGTTGATAAAGAGAAGATGTCTATGTAACTATGTATGTATAAAGAAGAATGAAAAAAAACCACGGTTAGGTGGTATACAATTATGGACGGACTGCCTGCCGAGTGCAGACACAGAGGTAGCCACAGCCGTGAACTACCGTACTGTACTGTGTCTGCAGCTAATATAGACTGGTTGATAAAGAGAAGATGTCTATGTAACTATGTATGTATAAAGAAGAATGAAAAAAATCCACGGTTAGGTGGTATTACAATTATGGACGGACTGCCTGCCGAGTGCAGAGACACAGAGGTAGCCACAGCCGTGAACTACCGTACTGTGTCTGCTGCGACTGGATGATAAATGATATAAAAAATATATATATATCACTACTGCAGCCGGACAGGTATATATTATATATTATATAATGACGGACCTGCTGGACACTGTCTGTCAGCAGAATGAGTTTTATTTTTATAGAATAAAAAAAAAAAAAAACACACAAGTGAAGTCACACGACGAGTGTTTAACTTTTTCAGGCAATCACAATATAAGTATACTACTAACTATACTGGTGGTCAGTGTGGTCAGGTCACTGGTCAGTCACACTGGCAGTGGCACTCCTGCAGCAAAAGTGTGCACTGTTTAATTTTAATATAATATGTACTCCTGGCTCCTGCTATAACCTATAACTGGCACTGCAGTAGTGCTCCCCAGTCTCCCCCACAATTATAAGCTGTGTGAGCTGAGCAGTCAGACAGATATATAATATATATAGATGATGCAGCACACTGGCCTGAGCCTGAGCAGTGCACACAGATATGGTATGTGACTGACTGAGTCACTGTGTGTATCGCTTTTTTCAGGCAGAGAACGGATATATTAAATAAACTGCACTGTGTGTCTGGTGGTCACTCACTATATAATATATTATGTACTCCTGGCTCCTGCTATAACCTATAACTGGCACTGCAGTAGTGCTCCCCAGTCTCCCCCACAATTATAAGCTGTGTGAGCTGAGCAGTCAGACAGATATATATAATATTATATATAGATAATAGATGATGCAGCACACTGGCCTGAGCCTGAGCAGTGCACACAGATATGGTATGTGACTGACTGAGTCACTGTGTGTATCGCTTTTTTCAGGCAGAGAACGGATATATTAAATAAACTGCACTGTGTGTCTGGTGGTCACTCACTATATAATATATTATGTATGTACTCCTGGCTCCTGCTATAACCTATAACTGGCACTGCAGTAGTGCTCCCCAGTCTCCCCCACAATTATAAGCTGTGTGAGCTGAGCAGTCAGACAGATATATATAATATTATATATAGATAATAGATGATGCAGCACACTGGCCTGAGCCTGAGCAGTGCACACAGATATGGTATGTGACTGACTGAGTCACTGTGTGTATCGCTTTTTTCAGGCAGAGAACGGATATATTAAATAAACTGCACTGTGTGTCTGGTGGTCACTCACTATATAATATATTATGTACTCCTGGCTCCTGCTATAACCTATAACTGGCACTGCAGTAGTGCTCCCCAGTCTCCCCCACAATTATAAGCTGTGTGAGCTGAGCAGTCAGACAGATATATATAATATTATATATAGATAATAGATGATGCAGCACACTGGCCTGAGCCTGAGCAGTGCACACAGATATGGTATGTGACTGAGTCACTGTGTGCTGTGTATCGCTTTTTTCAGGCAGAGAACGGATTATAAAGTAAACTGCACTGTCCTCACTAGTAAACTCTCTCCACTCAGTCTCTACACTTCTACAGTAACAGTACTCCTCCTTGTCAGCTCCAGTAAATCTCTCTCAGTCTCTTATAATCTAAATGGAGAGGACGCCAGCCACGTCCTCTCCCTATCAATCTCAATGCACGTGTGAAAATGGCGGCGACGCGCGGCTCCTTATATAGAATCCGAGTCTCGCGATAGAATCCGAGCCTCGCGAGAATCCGACAGCGTCATGATGACGTTCGGGCGCGCTCGGGTTAACCGAGCAAGGCGGGAAGATCCGAGTCGCTCGGACCCGTGAAAAAAAACATGAAGTTCTGGCGGGTTCGGATTCAGAGAAACCGAACCCGCTCATCTCTAGAGCATACCCGCATACTTGCACCGCTGATGATGGCATCACAGAAAGATTGCAGTTCAGTTTTTCCATATTTTGAAGACGCTAACGGTAAGGAAGTTGAACCCTTTAATAGTACAGTACTTATCTGCAATTGAGTGTTGTCTCCCAGGGTTAATGGCAAATTGGCACACATGGCTCGTAGCATGTGTGATGTATGGACAGGTTCCTATACTGGGTGGTCTTCTGTTTGCCGGCGGCTGGGCTCCCGATGCCCAGCATACCGGCGCCAGAATCCCGACCGCCGGCATACCGACATCTTTTCGCCACGACCCCCCTGGAGGGAGAATAGATATCGTGGCGTGCGTAGCGAGCCCGCAAGGGGCTCATTTGCGCTCGCCCAGCTGTTGGTATGCCGGCGGTCGGGATTCCGGCGTCGGTATGCTGGTCGCCAGGAGCCCGGCCGCCGGCATACCCTACTACACCCCCTATACTTGCATACATTAAGCTTTCAACAGCACTCTAATAAGGAATTTTTTCATATCTTCTATCTCACACTCGCTTGATGGGGACGTTGCTTTTGTTAGCTTTTTGCCTTTGTCAATATGACTATTACGTACTTTGCAAGTATTGCTTTAATATTTACCTGTTGCTCAATATTACAGTTCCTGGGCCAGATGCATTATCACTTGTAAAGTGATAAAATGGAGAGTGAAAAAGTGTCAGGTCCAAATTGCCATGTCACAGGCAGTGTTTGAAAAATGGCAGTTAGGAGCTGATTGGCTGGTACTTTTTCACTCTCCATTTTATCACCTTCCAAGTGATGATGCATTTGGCCCCCTGTCTCCAAGTTTTTTTAAGTTCTTTAATCCTAACAGGCAGCGGCTGCTCCTACCTCAGTGGAGGAGGGGGGCTGCCGCTGGCTGTGCTGCCGGGTCCCTTCTACCTGCCGCCGGGCCCTGTTCCCTCATCCCCACCACCGGCTGGGTCTCGGCATCTGAACAATGTAGCTCACAGATGCCAGGACCGGTGCATGTGTAGTAACAGCAATGGTACTGCGCATGCACTAACCCCTGACTTCTATGAACTGCACCGAATGCAGCCCATAGAAGAAGGGCTAGGACTGCCCAAAAGGCAGAGAGTGGTTTCCTACAGGAAGTCAATTCTCTGCTATTCGCAGCCTGGTCTGGTAGTCCTGGAGGGAGAAAACACCTCCAAATCGGAGTGCCTGGAATGTCTCTGACTGGCAGGTAGGACTTTCAGTAGGAAGTCACTTCCAGTCACAGTGATGGATTGCAACTGGCTTCACTTACTCTGAGCTGAGGTGGCGGATTTTACCTGGGGAGCTGCAGTCTTGCAGTCCATAGGTAAAATCTGCCACTGCTAACAGATGATGCGCAGGCCCTACTGTAGGTCTTTTAACTTCAATTTGCAAGATGATTGTGGATGACATCCTCGTTTGGGGTCGCACCGTGGAAGGACACAACATTAGCCTCCACAAGGTCCACCAAAGAACCTGTGAAATCAACATGCACCTGAACCATATCAAGTGTGATACCAGAGTCACTGAAGTCCTGTATGTTGGCTGTCTCCTAACTTCAGAGCTATCGCACGCCCCACAGATAAGTCTGCAGCATTTTTTGGGCACGGCCAAAAACCTTTCAAAATATCTGCCACACACTTGGCAAAACTTGGCAAAAGCAGAGATGAAAATGATCTCTACATTACAGACCCTACCACCCAAAGGGATGCAGTTATGTGATCAGCGTTCAGGAGACCTGATCCTGTGCATTCTGTTATTTACCTGTGGAATCAACTTACCTGTTTCTGGATTGCCGGGAGCCATAGCAGGGTATTATCCGAATATATTCTGTTACAGGCCACCTGCTGCTCTTACATCTCCAGCCGGGTACGATTCACTGCATTGCATTGTTTGCCATATTTTATGTTTCCACTGGGTTGGTGTTACATATTCTAATGCCATTCATATGAGCCAAACATAGATTGTAGTGCTCATAGTTAGAGATGAGCGGGTTCGGTTTCTCTGAATCCGAACCCGCACGAACTTCATGTTTTTTTTCACGGGTCCGAGCGACTCGGATCTTCCCGCCTTGCTCGGTTAACCCGAGAGCGCCCGAACGTCATCATGACGCTGTCGGATTCTCGCAAGACTCGGATTCTATATAAGGAGCCGCGCGTCGCCGCCATTTTCACACGTGCATTGAGATTGATAGGGAGAGGACGTGGCTGGCGTCCTCTCCATTTAGATTAGAAGAGAGAGAGAGAGAGAGATTGACCTGATTTACTGGAGCTTAGGAGTACTGTAGAACTGTAGAGAGTGCAGAGTTTACTAGTGACTGACCACAGTGACCACCAGACAGTGCAGTTTTATTTAATATATCCGTTCTCTGCCTGAAAAAAACGATACACAGTGACTCAGTCACATACCATATCTGTGTGCACTGCTCAGCCCAGTGTGCTGCATCATCTATGTATATATCTGACTGTGCTCAGCTCACACATCTTATAATTGTGGGGGAGACTGGGGAGCACTGCAGTGCCAGTTATAGGTTATAGCAGGAGCCAGGAGTACATATTATTATTAAAATTAAACAGTGCACACTTTTGCTGCAGGAGTGCCACTGCCAGTGTGACTGACCAGTGACCTGACCACACTGACCACCAGTATAGTTAGTAGTATAGTATACTATATTGTGATTGCCTGAAAAAGTTAAACACTCGTATCTGACTGTGCTCAGCTCACACATCTTATAATTGTGGGGGAGACTGGGGAGCACTGCAGTGCCAGTTATAGGTTATAGCAGGAGCCAGGAGTACATATTATTATTAAAATTAAACTGTGCACACTTTTGCTGCAGGAGTGCCACTGCCAGTGTGACTGACCAGTGACCTGACCACACTGACCACCAGTATAGTTAGTAGTATAGTATACTATATTGTGATTGCCTGAAAAAGTTAAACACTCGTCGTGTGACTTCACTTGTGTGGTGTTTTTTTTTTTATTCTATAAAAAACTCATTCTGCTGACAGACAGTGTCCAGCAGGTCCGTCATTATATAATATATACCTGTCCGGCTGCAGTAGTGATATATATATATTTTTTATATCATTATTTATCATCCAGTCGCAGCAGACACAGTACGGTAGTTCACGGCTGTAGCTACCTCTGTGTCGGCACTCGGCAGTCCGTCCATAATTGTATACCACCTACCCGTGGTTTTTTTTTCTTTCTTCTTTATACATACATACTACTACTACATCTCTTTATCAACCAGTCTATATTAGCAGCAGACACAGTACAGTACGGTAGTCCACGGCTGTAGCTACCTCTGTGTCGGCACTGGGCAGTCCGTCCATAATTGTATACCACCTACCCGTGGTTTTTTTTTCTTTCTTCTTTATACATACATACTACTACTACATCTCTTTATCAACCAGTCTATATTAGCAGCAGACACAGTACAGTACGGTAGTCCACGGCTGTAGCTACCTCTGTGTCGGCACTGGGCAGTCCGTCCATAATTGTATACCACCTACCCGTGGTTTTTTTTTCTTTCTTCTTTATACATACATACTACTACTACATCTCTTTATCAACCAGTCTATATTAGCAGCAGACACAGTACAGTACGGTAGTCCACGGCTGTAGCTACCTCTGTGTCGGCACTCGGCAGTCCATCCATAATTGTATACCACCTACCCGTGGTTTTTTTTTCTTTCTTCTTTATACATACATACTACTACTACATCTCTTTATCAACCAGTCTATATTAGCAGCAGACACAGTACAGTACGGTAGTCCACGGCTGTAGCTACCTCTGTGTCGGCACTCGGCAGTCCATCCATAATTGTATACTAGTATCCATCCATCTCCATTGTTTACCTGAGGTGCCTTTTAGTTGTGCCTATTAAAATATGGAGAACAAAAATGTTGAGGTTCCAAAATTAGGGAAAGATCAAGATCCACTTCCACCTCGTGCTGAAGCTGCTGCCACTAGTCATGGCCGAGACGATGAAATGCCAGCAACGTCGTCTGCCAAGGCCGATGCCCAATGTCATAGTACAGAGCATGTCAAATCCAAAACACCAAATATCAGTAAAAAAAGGACTCCAAAACCTAAAATAAAATTGTCGGAGGAGAAGCGTAAACTTGCCAATATGCCATTTACCACACGGAGTGGCAAGGAACGGCTGAGGCCCTGGCCTATGTTCATGGCTAGTGGTTCAGCTTCACATGAGGATGGAGGCACTCAGCCTCTCGCTAGAAAAATGAAAAGACTCAAGCTGGCAAAAGCAGTAGCACCGCAAAGAACTGTGCGTTCTTCGAAATCCCAAATCCACAAGGAGAGTCCAATTGTGTCGGTTGAGATGCCTGACCTTCCCAACACTGGACGTGAAGAGCATGCGCCTTCCACCATTTGCACGCCCCCTGCAAGTGCTGAAAGGAGCACCCGCAGTCCAGTTCCTGATAGTCAGATTGAAGATGTCAGTGTTGAAGTACACCAGGATGAGGAGGATATGGGTGTTGCTGGCGCTGGGGAGGAAATTGACCAGGAGGATTCTGATGGTGAGGTGGTTTGTTTAAGTCAGGCACCCGGGGAGACACCTGTTGTCCGTGGGAGGAATAGGGCCGTTGACATGCCTGGTGAAAATACCAAAAAAATCAGCTCTTCGGTGTGGAAGTATTTCACCAGAAATGCGGACAACAGGTGTCAAGCCGTGTGTTCCCTTTGTCAAGCTGTAATAAGTAGGGGTAAGGACGTTAACCACCTCGGAACATCCTCCCTTATACGTCACCTGCAGCGCATTCATAATAAGTCAGTGACAAGTTCAAAAACTTGGGCCGACAGCGGAAGCAGTCCACTGACCAGTAAATCCCTTCCTCTTGTAACCAAGCTCACGCAAACCACCCCACCAACTCCCTCAGTGTCAATTTCCTCCTTCCCCAGGAATGCCAATAGTCCTGCAGGCCATGTCACTGGCAATTCTGACGAGTCCTCTCCTGCCTGGGATTCCTCCGATGCATCCTTGCGTGTAACGCCTACTGCTGCTGGCGCTGCTGTTGTTGCTGCTGGGAGTCGATGGTCATCCCAGAGGGGAAGTCGTAAGCCCACTTGTACTACTTCCAGTAAGCAATTGACTGTCCAACAGTCCTTTGCGAGGAAGATGAAATATCACAGCAGTCATCCTGTTGCAAAGCGGATAACTGAGTCCTTGACAACTATGTTGGTGTTAGACGTGCGTCCGGTATCCGCCGTTAGTTCACAGGGAACTAGACAATTTATTGAGGCAGTGTGCCCCCGTTACCAAATACCATCTAGGTTCCACTTCTGTAGGCAGGCGATACCGAGAATGTACACGGACGTCAGAAAAAGACTCACCAGTGTCCTAAAAAATGCAGTTGTACCCAATGTCCACTTAACCACGGACATGTGGACAAGTGGAGGAGGGCAGGGTCAGGACTATATGACTGTGACAGCCCACTGGGTAGATGTATGGACTCCCGCCGCAAGAACAGCAGCGGCGGCACCAGTAGCAGCATCTCGCAAACGCCAACTCTTTCCTAGGCAGGCTACGCTTTGTATCACCGCTTTCCAGAATACGCACACAGCTGAAAACCTCTTACGGCAACTGAGGAAGATCATCGCAGAATGGCTTACCCCAATTGGACTCTCCTGTGGATTTGTGGCATCGGACAACGCCAGCAATATTGTGTGTGCATTAAATATGGGCAAATTCCAGCACGTCCCATGTTTTGCACATACCTTGAATTTGGTGGTGCAGAATTTTTTAAAAAACGACAGGGGCGTGCAAGAGATGCTGTCGGTGGCCAGAAGAATTGCGGGACACTTTCGGCGTACAGGCACCACATACAGAAGACTGGAGCACCACCAAAAACTACTGAACCTGCCCTGCCATCATCTGAAGCAAGAAGTGGTAACGAGGTGGAATTCAACCCTCTATATGCTTCAGAGGTTGGAGGAGCAGCAAAAGGCCATTCAAGCCTATACAATTGAGCACGATATAGGAGGTGGAATGCACCTGTCTCAAGCGCAGTGGAGAATGATTTCAACGTTGTGCAAGGTTCTGATGCCCTTTGAACTTGCCACACGTGAAGTCAGTTCAGACACTGCCAGCCTGAGTCAGGTCATTCCCCTCATCAGGCTTTTGCAGAAGAAGCTGGAGGCATTGAAGAAGGAGCTAAAAGGGAGCGATTCCGCTAGGCATGTGGGACTTGTGGATGCAGCCCTTAATTCGCTTAACAAGGATTCACGGGTGATCAATCTGTTGAAATCAGAGCACTACATTTTGGCCACCGTGCTCGATCCTAGATTTAAAACCTACCTTGGATCTCTCTTTCCGGCAGAAACAAGTCTGCTGGGGTGCAAAGACCTGCTGGTGACAAAATTCTCAAGTCAAGCGGAACGCGACCTGTCAACATCTCCTCCTTCACATTCTCCCGCAACTGGGGGTGCGAGGAAAAGGCTCAGAATTCCGAGCCCACCCGCTGGCGGTGATGCAGGGCAGTCTGGAGCGACTGCTGATGCTGACATCTGGTCCGGACTGAAGGACCTGACAACGATTACGGACATGTCGTCTACTGTCACTGCATATGATTCTCTCAACATTGAAAGAATGGTGGAGGATTATATGAGTGACCGCATCCAAGTAGGCACGTCACACAGTCCGTACTTATACTGGCAGGAAAAAGAGGCAATTTGGAGGCCCTTGCACAAACTGGCTTTATTCTACCTAAGTTGCCCTCCCACAAGTGTGTACTCCGAAAGAGTGTTTAGTGCCGCCGCTCACCTTGTCAGCAATCGGCGTACGAGGTTACATCCAGAAAATGTGGAGAAGATGATGTTCATTAAAATGAATTATAATCAATTCCTCCGCGGAGACATTGACCAGCAGCAATTGCCTCCACAAAGTACACAGGGAGCTGAGATGGTGGATTCCAGTGGGGACGAATTGATAATCTGTGAGGAGGGGGATGTACACGGTGATATATCGGAGGATGATGATGAGGTGGACATCTTGCCTCTGTAGAGCCAGTTTGTGCAAGGAGAGATTAATTGCTTCTTTTTTGGTGGGGGTCCAAACCAACCCGTCATATCAGTCACAGTCGTGTGGCAGACCCTGTCACTGAAATGATGGGTTGGTTAAAGTGTGCATGTCCTGTTTATACAACATAAGGGTGGGTGGGAGGGCCCAAGGACAATTCCATCTTGCACCTCTTTTTTCTTTTATTTTTCTTTGCGTCATGTGCTGTTTGGGGAGGGTTTTTTGGAAGGGACATCCTGCGTGACACTGCAGTGCCACTCCTAGATGGGCCCGGTGTTTGTGTCGGCCACTAGGGTCGCTAATCTTACTCACACAGCTACCTCATTGCGCCTCTTTTTTTCTTTGCGTCATGTGCTGTTTGGGGAGTAGTTTTTTGGAAGGGACATCCTGCGTGACACTGCAGTGCCACTCCTAGATGGGCCCGGTGTTTGTGTCGGCCACTAGGGTCGCTAATCTTACTCACACAGCTACCTCATTGCGCCTCTTTTTTTCTTTGCGTCATGTGCTGTTTGGGGAGGGTTTTTTGGAAGGGACATCCTGCGTGACACTGCAGTGCCACTCCTAGATGGGCCAGGTGTTTGTGTCGGGCACTTGGGTCGCTGAGCTTAGTCACACAGCTACCTCATTGCACCTCTTTTTTTCTTTGCGTCATGTGCTGTTTGGGGAGTGTTTTTTGGAAGGGCCATCCTGCGTGACACTGCAGTGCCACTCCTAGATGGGCCAGGTGTTTGTGTCGGCCACTAGGGTCGCTTAGCTTAGTCATCCAGCGACCTCGGTGCAAATTTTAGGACTAAAAATAATATTGTGAGGTGTGAGGTATTCAGAATAGACTGAAAATGAGTGGAAATTATGGTTTTTGAGGTTAATAATAATATGGGATCAAAATGACCCCCAAATTCTATGATTTAAGCTGTTTTTTAGGGTTTTTTTAAAAAAACACCCGAATCCGACAAAAAAAATTCGGTGAGGTTTTGCCAAAACGCGGTCGAACCCAAAACACGGCCGCGGAACCGAACCCAAAACCAAAACACAAAACCCGAAAAATTTCAGGCGCTCATCTCTACTCATAGTACATGTAGTACATGTAATTGGCACCTTATACACAGATCATCATTTTATGTACTACATGAACATTTATTATTTCATGGAATTTTCATTTTACAGTATGTTTATATTGTGATATGAACCATCATTTTGAAAGGGGAAAAAAAAATTCCTGTCTTTAATTAGAAGTTTGACCATTTCTGAACAATGCACAATTGAGGTTCTTTTAATATATGTGTCTCTAAAGTTCATTATATCTAGAATCCACATGGTAGATTAGCTGAAGGCTGCATAAGCCTGAGGCCATATAAGAGCCCAACTTTTGGTGATTGGTTGTTTGATGACTAAGCAGTTGCTAGGCAGATCAGTTTTCCGGTTGTTTTTCCTATTGGATTAGAGGGTTGTCCATCAAGCTTTAATGGGTTGGATTTAGGATAGTATATAGGGCAGGGTCATGTGCCTCAGACTTCCTCTTGCCATTCATTGTATGGCCCAGGAAGGTTAAGTATATTGCCACAGTTTACTTTGTCTTGTGTTATCCTTGGTGCCTTTATATTGTTTCTGTTCTGCCCCCCACCCCTTGTTGTGCTCCTTCCTTTATACAGTTGTTTCAAGTTGTGTGGTGTATTTCTGCTCCCCCCCTGCCATGCCGAGTCCACGCCGCTCCGCTCCCCTCCCGCCGCCTCGTGGAGGCCGTGGGCACCCCCCGCTCCCACTCCCGTAGTGCGGCCCCCCGGAGGTTGCTTACGGCAGCGACAGGCCCGCGGCAGGGTCGGGCCGCGGTGGCCCGCTCCCCTGCCAGTGAGGTGCGTGCGGCTAGCGGCCGCTCTGCTCGTGCCGCCGGGACGCGCGGCTCAGCCGGGCCGCGGTCGCGGGCGTCCCCGGCGGCCTCAGCGCGCCAAGCAGCTCCCTCACCCGGCGCGCTAGTCAGCGCCGGGTCTCCCCTTCCCTCCTCGCCTGCGTCTCTGAGCGACGGCTCGGGCGCCCATGTGGTGCCGGGCGGCCGCGACGGGGCTGCGGGGAGAGAGGGGGGGCTTACAGTACAGGCGGGGGCAATAACGGTGGGGCAGCAGGGTAATGTGCCCTCTGTGCACGGGGCTGCAGCGGAGGTGGATGGACCCCTCCCTACGGGGGGGCCTTTTTTGCCCGCATATATGGTTGGGGATGGGGTGACTGGGACGGGCCCTGGGAGTTTCGGGGCGGGGAGTGTGGCTGGGACTGCCGCAGCGCCAGCCCCTCCTGCAGTTTCGGGGCGGGGGTTCCCGGATGGGAATCCCGCATCGGGGGCCTTTTTGCTGGGCTCCCGGTCACCCGATGCACGACTTCCCGCGTCGGCATCCTCGGGCGTCGGGCTCCAGGCGCCCCCCCCCCCGGCCCGCTGGCGGCGTTGCAGCTGGTGGCGACTCAGGCGTCCATCGCGGCGGCGTTCCACCTACCCAGCCCTCCTCTATCGTTTACCGCGCCTCCAGGGTTCGCTGGGGGTCAGTTTTTCCCCAGTGGCCTTCCCTGGCCTCTGGCGCCGGCGTCTCCCGCGTCTTCCAGAGCGCCTTTCATAGGCCTACCGGTGACGTCCTCACCGCAATTTTCACCGCACTTTGCCGGCTCGGCCGTCGGCGTCCAGCCCACGTGGTCGGTCGGCGGCCCCCGGGTTACGGTCCCCCCCCCCTGCCTTTGCGGGCTCGCATGCCGGGTCATCCCCGACTGGGGCGAACCCGTTTGCGCAATTTTTGCTGCCGCCCCCGGGGCCTACTCAGTTCCATCCGTTTTCGTCGGGATTTTCTGGGTCGGTCGGTTACATTCCGCCTCCTGCGTGGCGGCCTGCTTACACCATTGGTGGCGCTACGGGGGTCCGGTCTGCCTTTCCCCATGCCTTTTCGTACCCCTCCGTTGGGGGTCCTCCCCCGCCGCTTCCCGCTGGCCCCCCTCCGCAGAGCGACTGGGCTTGGCCCCCTCCCCCGCCTGTTACCCCCATTGCTGTTGATGCGCTGGTTTCCCCTGCGCCTGTTGTCCCTTCTGTTTCCTCCTCGCAGGTGCTGGCTGGTTCCGGGTCTTCGTCACGGAGGGGCCGGAGGTCGGAGAGGGCCGCGGCACCGACGGGGGAAGTTCCGCCGCCACCGGAGTCGGGTGCAACGGATGATGCTGTTCCGGGTCCTTCAGGCACTGGTGAGCAAGCTATTACTTCACACTGTTCGTCTAGTTCTTCTTCCTCCTCGTCTAGCAGTGTTTCTTCAGGTTCTCCGCGGCCCCGCGTAAATTAGCTAGACTTATCGCGCGGCGCATGGCGAGGGAATCGCGGACAGTGACAGCGCCGGCGTCGGCAATTCCCCCCGACCCCCCCGTTATACAGAGATGGTGCATTGCGCCAACATGGCAATTACCCGGGGGGTTCGTAAGCGGATGCGAGAAAAAATTAGGAAGGGGAAATACGTTGACATCTTCACCCTTACGGATGAGATGCGGCAGGGATTTGACGCAGCTAAGAAACCGGGTGGCATTGGGGAAAGTGCGTTCCGCAATTTTCACCTGTGGTTGCGGGGGTACTTGGTTTTTACGGCTTGCTACACAGATTCGCGGCCCGCCAAGTATTCCAATTTGGTCAAATACCTGTTTTTAGTGCATGACATGTACTTAAAATCCAAAGGTTCCGCTTGGCGGGATTACGATGAGAAATTCCGTCGTAATCAGGATGGTAACCCCATCCTGCCCGTGGGTTTTAAGGATGTCGAGTTGTGGTTGGAGGTCACACAGCAGGTCAAGCCCGCTCCGGACGCCGCGGTCAAGAAGCCCGTGGCGGCTGGGGTTTCGGGCTCCCGCTCGGTGGGGAAAGGAAAGTGTTTTGCCTACAACGAGGGAAAATGCGCCAGGGGGGTAAATTGTTGTTTTCGCCACTCGTGTAAGTTGTGCGGGGCCAGTCACCCGGCCAATGATTGCACCTCGGCGGCGAGCGGTAAGCCCTCCGCTCCAGCCAAGGCCAGGGGAGTTGGAAAGTAAGGCCTTCTCCCCGATTCGAGTTCCCGAATTGCAGCGCTGGCTGAGTTTATACCCTGACAAGTCGGCAGCGTCGTTCCTCTTGGAGGGTTTTCGACATGGTTTTCGTCTGCCCATTTCGGATTCGGTGCACGTAGTGGCGCGCCAGAATTTGAGGTCGGCTCGCGAATTCCCATGGGAGGTGCGGCGGAAAGTGGACGCGGAGATCGGCTTGGGGCGCATGTGTGGGCCCTACGCCTTTCCCCCTATGCCCTCCTTGTGCATTTCCCCCGTTGGGGTGGTGCCCAAGAAGGCCACGGGCAAGTTCCGCCTTGTACAGCACCTGTCGCATCCTCCGGGCGTTTCAGTTAATGACTCCATTCCTCAGGCCGTGTGCAGGGTGCGTTATCAGTCTTTTGATGACGCTCTGCGCTTGGTGCGGGACTGTGGTCCGGGGGGCCTGTTGGCAAAATTGGACGTGGAGTCGGCTTTTCGGCTACTTCCCCTGCATCCGGATTCCCTGCGGTTTCTGGGTTTCAAACTGGGGGACGAGTTTTACGTGGATCGGTGTCTCCCCATGGGTTGTTCGGTCTCCTGCGCCTATTTTGAGAGATTTAGCACGTTTTTGCACTGGTGCGTCCAGGCCGCCTTCGGCCAACTCGGGGTGGCTCACTACCTGGACGATTTTCTCTTTGTGGGCCCAGGGGGCAGTTCGATCTGTGGAGATATTCTGTTGGTGGCAAGGTCCTTGTTCGAAAGTTTGGGGGTGCCCGTCGCGCAGGACAAGTGTGAGGGCCCCTGCACTTGTCTTAGCTATTTAGGAATTGTTGAAATAGACACGGTGGCGGGTTGCTGTCGCCTTCCCGAGGATAAAGTGCGTAAGCTTTTGGGTTTAATTCATGATTGTTTAGGCAAGCGCAGGGTTCGGCTTAAGCAGGTACAGTCTTTGCTGGGTTCGTTCAATTTTGCGTGCCGGATTATCCCCATGGGTAGGGTTTTCTGTCGCAAACTTGAACGGGCCACGGCGGGGACGGTCCGGCAGCATCACACCGTGAACCTTTCCCGCGAGATCAGGGATGATTTGCGGATTTGGGTTTCTTTCCTGGTGTCCTTCAACAGGGAGGTTTTGTGGCCTCCCCCTTGTTGTTCCAGCAGTTGGCTCCAGTTGTTTACGGATGCCTCGGGCAGTCAGGGTTTTGGAGCATTTTTTGCCGGGGCATGGTGTGCTGCTGCCTGGCCGGCCTCTTGGGTGGCGCGGGGTTTCACCAAGAACCTCCTTTTGCTGGAATTGTTCCCGATCATAGTTGCTCTTGAGTTGTGGGCCTGCCAGTTCGCGAATCGGGACATATCGTTCCGTTGCGACAACTTGGGGGTGGTACACGCCATCAATAATCAGCGTTCTTCCTCTCCTCAGGCTTTGCGGCTTCTAGGGCAGCTAGTGTTAGTTTGCTTGCGGCGCAATATTAATTTCAGGGCCCGTCACGTTCCCGGAATCGACAACGGAATTGCGGATGCATTGTCTCGGTTCCAATTTGATAAGTTCCCGGCGTTGGTTCTGGGAGCGGCGGCGGAGGGTTTACCGTGCCCGCCTTCTGTCTGGCAGATTATCGAATCGGGTTAGCTGCTCTGGCCAGGTGTGCGGTGGCTCCTTCCACGCTCAGGGCGTATGATGCGGCCTGGCGTGATTGGTCGGCCTTTCAAAGTAGGTACAGTGTGGCAGGTGAGTCCCCGGCTTACGTTTTAATGGCCTTTGTTTGGGAACATTATCAAAAGGGGAGGTCGAAAGCGGCCATGTCTTCTGCCCTTGCGGGCATTTCTTTTCACTCTCGGCTCCACGGGATGACGGACCCCACCGGGTCTTTTGTCCTTTCCAGAGCGCTTAAAGGTTGGGCTAGGATGCGCCCGGCGCCCGCGGACTCCCGTAGACCCGTGACATTGCAGCTTCTGACGGAGTTGCTTGGTGTGCTGCCTCGAATTGCGACCTCGGAGTTCGAGTTGGCCCTGTTTAGTTGTGCGTATGCCCTAGCCTTTTTTGGGGCTTTCCGAGTGAGCGAGTTAGTGGCGTGCAGCAAGTCATCTCGGGAGTCGGGTCTGCTTTACGAGAATGTGCGCCTGCAGGATGGCCTGTTGCTCTGTAGGATTTTGCGGGCCAAGACAGATCAAACAGGTCAGGGTCGCTGGGTGTCCTTGGAGGCCCAGGAGGAAGCGAGTGTTTGCCCGCTGAGGTTGACGCAGGAGTATATCCGGTTGAGGCCTTCGGGGGGTGACCAGTTGCTGGTGCATGCGCACGCTGGCCCGCTGACGAAGTTTCAATTTGCTGCTGTGTTTAAGAAATGTTTGGCGGCGTTGGGCTTGCGGGGGGCGGACTTCGGTACCCATTCCTTTCGGATTGGGGCGGCTACCCATGCAGCGGCTACGGGTTCATCCCCGGCGGCTATTCGGGAGCTGGGCCGTTGGAAGTCTGCCTCCTATAAGTCTTATGTCCGTTTTGATAAGATGTAGGTGCGCCTGTTGCGCTAACCCAAAAACGTGTTTACTCGTCGGTTTTTGAACGCTTACCATTCAGGAATCGAGGGTGTGAAGTGAATTTTTACATTTTCCTCCGAGGGGGCCTAATTTCAATTGGCTGTTCTCTTAAGGTCCACGGGAGGTTTTTTGAGTTTTCTCCTTCACTTGGGTTATTCTGTTTATTGCATTATATATGTTTGTGTGCACATTTCTGATGTTAGGGTGTTTTCTTTTTCACCTGTCGTTGATTTTGGGGAACATGTATGGCTGGTTGGCCATTCTTATATTTTTTGGGCAGCGAGGCATCCCATGGCACTTAGGGCAGCTGATGTTTTTGGGTCCAGGGAGTTGCGTTGGTTAGGTGTCAGGGGCATGCTGTGGGGTGATTTGTTGTGGCTCCTTTTTCACCGTGAGCGCCGCTGGGGTCGCCCCAGTTGTATTATCCTGCATTTAGGTGGGAATGATTTGGGCAGAGTTAAGGGCATAGATTTAATTTTGTCCATTAAGGAGGATTTGGTGGCGATTCGTTGTCACTGGCCAGGAGTACGCATTGTTTGGTCGGAGATAGTTCCGCGTTTTCATTGGCGTGGTGCGGTGCGTTTCTCAGCTCTGGAGAAGGCTCGCAAGAAGGTGAATTCGGCAGTGTCTCTCTTTGTCAGGGCCATAGGTGGAGTAGCTGTCAGGCATCCTTTACTTGTGCTGCGTAATCGGCAGTTCTACAAGGAGGATAGGGTTCATCTTTCTCCGGACGGAGTGCAGGTTTTCCTGGAGGATGTTTTTGGTCCTTTTCGTTAGGGCTATTTAGTTTGTTCTTAGTTGGTTATTATTTGCTTTTTCGGATGGCGGTGGCGGTTTTGTAAACCTTTGGTGGCGGGAAGTCGCTACCAACCAGCGGTCAAACAGGCATAAGTGGTCATTGTGGGGCACCCTCTTTAGAAGGACGGCAGGTGTGTCCTTCTCTTGCGGTTGGACATTTAGACGTTCCCCTGCGGGAACCGAACGTTTGCCAGAGAAAAGAGTGGTGAGACCAGCACAATGCGGGTTATGCAGGAAGGAGGCGGGGTTTGGGTACTCCCCTCCTTGGTTTGGTGGTTTTCATCTAGGTGACTGGAGCTGGTGTCTGGTAGCGACTTTCTTTTTGCCATCCTCCAATCTAAAGTTAACTCTACAATCTAAATTAATTCCAATTCGATTACAATTATAGTTTAAAGAGTTGGTCAGCGATCAATAAATATCGTCTGACCTTTAACTCCAGCTACCGTGTCCATGTCTTTATTTCAGTGTGTTGTGTCGTTTTATTTTAGTGATAAGCTAGCTTAAGAAAAGGTTTATGTAATCACAATAAAGTTATGGGCGCCTTATATATATGTTGTCATGACTGAGGTTTTGTGAACCCGGTGTTAGTGAAGTCTGTGCGGGCGACTGGAGAATTATATGAATACTACCACTGACCTGGTTAGGGAGTGTTGTGGACTCGGGGCTTCCTCCGGTGACCGGGAAGAGGAACCGCAGCAGAGATGGCTGAATCTAGGTTCTCCTCATGCAGGATTAGGTCGGCAGACAGGAGGCACGTGTGGGCGCTGAAGGTCTCCTGAAAGACAGAACTGGAAAGGCGCTGATGAATCAGTGAAGAATACCAGGTACAACTGCACTAAAGTGCACCGGATGCTTGGAGACACTGAGGCGCTTGGAGGACACTGAGGTGCTTGGAGGACTCTGGGGTGCGTAGAGACACTGGGGTGCGTAGAGACACTGGGGTGCATAGAGACACTGGGGTGCGTAGGGACACTGGGGTGCGTAGAGGCGCGGAGATGCTGGAAGCACGGAGATGCTGGAGGCACGAGGCGCTGAGACACGGAGGTACTGAGGCACGGAGGTGCCGAAAGCACGGAGGTATTGAGGCACGGAGGTACTGGAAGCACGGAGGCGCTGAGGCACGGAGGTACTGGAGGCACGAGGTGCTGAAACACGGAGATGCTGGAAGCACGGAGGTGCTGAGGCACGGAGATGCTGAGACACGGAGGCACCGGAGGCACGAGGATCCGAGACACGGAGATGCTGGAAGCACGGAGATGCTGAGACACGGAGGCACCGGAGGCACGAGGATCCGAGACACGGAGATGCTGGAAGCACGGAGATGCTGAGGCACGGAGATGCTGAGACACGGAGGCACCGGAGGCACGAGGATCCGAGACACGGAGATGCTGGAAGCACGGAGATGCTGGAGGCACGAGGTGCTGAGGCACGGAGGTGCTGGGAAGCACGGAAGTACTGAGGCACGGAGGTACTGAGGCACGGAGGTACTGAGGCACGGAGGTGCTGAGCACGGAGATACTGAGGCACGGAGGTGCTGAGGCACTGAGGTGCTGAGGCACGGAGATGCTTGGAGGCACGGAGGTGCTTGGGCACGGAGGCCACAGGGATACGGGAGCTCTGGAGATCACAACTACAACAGCAGTGAAACTTAAACACGGCATCTGTGGTTTTCAGTGGAGAATACGGAATTCAGTACTGTGCCTTTAAGACGAACCACTGCAGCTGTGCCTTTACATTGAGACTCATGGAAATAGTGAAATCAGTGGCAACACAAAAGTAAACCAAACGGTAACAAGGGAACAGAGTTTCCACAGGAACTTAGGTACAAAGGTTACCTTTAGGGAGCTCAACTTTAAGACTCACACAAGACTGTGTGTGACACGAGGAACTGGCCCAGTTTCTAACTCAGTCTCCCAACTTATACTTCCTGGTCCTTGGTGATTGGAGAGCAGGATTAGGTGATGCAGAGAGTCTCAGACTGGCAGAGGATTGGACAACTCTGGTTCAGGTGAACAGTCACTGTCATGTGACTACTCTAGACTAGGCTGTGATGTAGAATGAGGCCTAGTAGGCCGAGAGAACACTCAAGCTTGAACTTCAGATTACTAAATTCAGCCTCACACAGGAGATCACCACAGGTGGAGCTAATTAACTATTACCTTTCAGGGAACTCAGGAAAACTCATAGTGCTGACAATCTGTTTAACTCAGTGAGTAAAAGACACAGGATCCGGGACAGATGGCAGGTGTAAGTCACCAAATATGAAACCTACAGTCAGGATTGTGACATATGTATATATACTAGAGATGTGCACTTGAAATTTTTCGGGTTTTGTGTTTTGGTTTTGGGTTCGGTTCCGCGGCCGTGCTTTGGGTTCGACCGCGTTTTGGCAAAACCTCACCGAATTTTTTTTGTCGGATTCGGGTGTGTTTTGGATTCGGGTGTTTTTTTCAAAAAACCCTAAAAAACAGCTTAAATCATAGAATTTGGGGGTCATTTTGATCCCAAAGTATTATTAACCTCAAAAACCATAATTTCCACTCATTTTCAGTCTATTCTGAACACCTCACACCTCACAATATTATTTTTAGTCCTAAAATTTGCACCGAGGTCGCTGGATGACTAAGCTAAGCGACCCTAGTGGCCGACACAAACACCTGGCCCATCTAGGAGTGGCACTGCAGTGTCACGCAGGATGGCCCTTCCAAAAAACACTCCCCAAACAGCACATGACGCAAAGAAAAAAAGAGGCGCAATGAGGTAGCTGTGTGAGTAAGCTAAGCGACCCTAGTGGCCGACACAAACACCTGGCCCATCTAGGAGTGGCACTGCAGTGTCACGCAGGATGGCCCTTCCAAAAAACACTCCCCAAACAGCACATGACGCAAAGAAAAAAAGAGGCGCAATGAGGTAGCTGTGTGAGTAAGCTAAGCGACCCTAGTGGCCGACACAAACACCTGGCCCATCTAGGAGTGGCACTGCAGTGTCACGCAGGCTGGCCCTTCCAAAAAACACTCCCCAAACAGCACATGACGCAAAGAAAAAAAGAGGCGCAATGAGGTAGCTGTGTGAGTAAGCTAAGCGACCCTAGTGGCCGACACAAACACCTGGCCCATCTAGGAGTGGCACTGCAGTGTCACGCAGGATGGCCCTTCCAAAAAACACTCCCCAAACAGCACATGACGCAAAGAAAAAAAGAGGCGCAATGAGGTAGCTGTGTGAGTAAGCTAAGCGACCCTAGTGGCCGACACAAACACCTGGCCCATCTAGGAGTGGCACTGCAGTGTCACGCAGGATGGCCCTTCCAAAAAACACTCCCCAAACAGCACATGACGCAAAGAAAAATGAAAGAAAAAAGAGGTGCAAGATGGAATTGTCCTTGGGCCCTCCCACCCACCCTTATGTTGTATAAACAGGACATGCACACTTTAACCAACCCATCATTTCAGTGACAGGGTCTGCCACACGACTGTGACTGAAATGACGGGTTGGTTTGGACCCCCACCGAAAAAGAAGCAATTAATCTCTCCTTGCACAAACTGGCTCTACAGAGGCAAGATGTCCACCTCATCATCATCCTCCGATATATCACCGTGTACATCCCGCTCCTCACAGATTATCAATTCGTCCCCACTGGAATCCACCATCTCAGCTCCCTGTGTACTTTGTGGAGGCAATTGCTGCTGGTCAATGTCTCCACGGAGGAATTGATTATAATTCATTTTAATGAACATCATCTTCTCCACATTTTCTGGAAGTAACCTCGTACGCCGATTGCTGACAAGGTGAGCGGCGGCACTAAACACTCTTTCGGAGTACACACTTGTGGGAGGGCAACTTAGGTAGAATAAAGCCAGTTTGTGCAAGGGCCTCCAAATTGCCTCTTTTTCCTGCCAGTATAAGTACGGACTGTCTGACGTGCCTACTTGGATGCGGTCACTCATATAATCCTCCACCATTCTTTCAATGGGGAGAGAATCATATGCAGTGCCAGTAGACGACATGGCCGTAATCGTTGGCAGGTCCTTCAGTCCGGACCAGATGTCAGCATCAGCAGTCGCTCCAGACTGCCCTGCATCACCGCCAGCGGGTGGGCTCGGAATTCTGAGCCTTTTCCTCGCACCCCCAGTTGCGGGAGAATGTGAAGGAGGAGATGTTGACAGGTCGCGTTCCGCTTGACTTGACAATTTTCTCACCAGCAGGTCTTTGAACCCCAGCAGACTTGTGTGTGCCGGAAAGAGAGATCCAAGGTAGGTTTTAAATCTAGGATCGAGCACGGTGGCCAAAATGTAGTGCTCTGATTTCAACAGATTGACCATCCGTGAATCCTTGTTAAGCGAATTAAGGGCTCCATCCACAAGTCCCACATGCCTAGCGGAATCGCTCTGTGTTAGCTCCTCCTTCAATGTCTCCAGCTTCTTCTGCAAAAGCCTGATGAGGGGAATGACCTGACTCAGGCTGGCAGTGTCTGAACTGACTTCACGTGTGGCAAGTTCAAAGGGCAGCAGAACCTTGCACAACGTTGAAATCATTCTCCACTGCGCTTGAGACAGGTGCATTCCACCTCCTATATCGTGCTCAATTGTATAGGCTTGAATGGCCTTTTGCTGCTCCTCCAACCTCTGAAGCATATATAGGGTTGAATTCCACCTCGTTACCACTTCTTGCTTCAGATGATGGCAGGGCAGGTTCAGGCGTTTTTGGTGGTGCTCCACTCTTCTGTACGTGGTGCCTGTACGCCGAAAGTGTGCCGCAATTCTTCTGGCCACCGACAGCATCTCTTGCACGCCCCTCTCGTTTTTTAAATAATTCTGCACCACCAAATTCAAGGTATGTGCAAAACATGGGACGTGCTGGAATTTGCCCATATTTAATGCACACACAATATTGCTGGCGTTGTCCGATGCCACAAATCCTCAGGAGAGTCCAATTGGGGTAAGCCATTCCGCGATGATCTTCCTCAGTTGCCGTAAGAGGTTTTCAGCTGTGTGCGTATTCTGGAAACCGGTGATACAAAGCGTAGCCTGCCTAGGAAAGAGTTGGCGTTTGCGAGATGCTGCTACTGGTGCCGCCGCTGCTGTTCTTGCGGCGGGAGTCCATACATCTACCCAGTGGGCTGTCACAGTCATATAGTCCTGACCCTGCCCTGCTCCACTTGTCCACATGTCCGTGGTTAAGTGGACATTGGGTACAGCTGCATTTTTTAGGACACTGGTGACTCTTTTTCTGAGGTCTGTGTACATTTTCGGTATCGCCTGCCTAGAGAAATGGAACCTAGATGGTATTTGGTACCGGGGACACAGTACCTCCAACAAGTCTCTAGTTGGCTCTGCAGTAATGATGGATACCGGAACCACGTTTCTCACCACCCAGGATGCCATGGCCTCAGTTATCCGCTTTGCAGCAGGATGACTGCTGTGATATTTCATCTTCCTCGCAAAGGACTGTTGGACAGTCAATTGCTTGGTGGAAGTAGTAAAAGTGGTCTTCCGACTTCCCCTCTGGGATGACCATCGACTCCCAGCAGCAACAACAGCAGCGCCAGCAGCAGTAGGCGTTACACGCAAGGATGCATCGGAGGAATCCCAGGCAGGAGAGGACTCGTCAGAATTGCCAGTGACATGGCCTGCAGGACTATTGGCATTCCTGGGGACGGAGGAAATTGACACTGAGGGAGTTGGTGGGGTGGTTTGCATGAGCTTTGTTACAAGAGGAAGGGATTTACTGGTCAGTGGACTGCTTCCGCTGTCGCCCAAAGTTTTTGAACTTGTCACTGACTTATTATGAATGCGCTGCAGGTGACGTATAAGGGAGGATGTTCCGAGGTGGTTAACGTCCTTACCCCTACTTATTACAGCTTGACAAAGGCAACACACGGCTTGACAAATGTTGTCCGCATTTCTGTTGAAATACTTCCACACCGAAGAGCTGATTTTTTTGGTATTTTCACCAGGCATGTCAATGGCCATATTCCTCCCACGGACAACAGGTGTCTCCTCGGGTGCCTGACTTAAACAAACCACCTCACCATCAGAATCCTCCTTGTCAATTTCCTCCCCAGCGCCAGCAACACCCATATCCTCCTCATCCTGGTGTACTTCAACACTGACATCTTCAATCTGACTATCAGGAACTGGACTGCGGGTGCTCCTTCCAGCACTTGCAGGGGGCGTGCAAATGGTGGAAGGCGCATGCTCTTCACGTCCAGTGTTGGGAAGGTCAGGCATCGCAACCGACACAATTGGACTCTCCTTGTGGACAGGGCCGGTGCTAGGGTGTTCGGCGCCCTCCTGCAAACTATAAATTTTCCGCCCTCCTACAAAGACAGATGTGGCCACTCTCATCCTACTCACAAGCAGCAACATCACGCTTGTGTCTAGCCATGGCAAGCTGCGTCCCATTCACGGTAGCATACTCACCATGTGATCCTATGGATCGCGGGTGCATGCAAACCCACGGCACACTTATTGTGGCAAATGAGTTGCATTTGCCACAATTAGAGCAGTGGCCTGTGCGTGACAATGAGAGGTAGAGGGTGAAAACAGAGGGTGACGCTGAGTCATTGGGTGACAGGAAAGAGAGGTGACAGGCAAAGGGTGAGAATCAGTTGGCGACAGGCAGAGTGTAACAGGAGAGAGAGGTGACAGGGAGAGGATGAGAGCTAGTGGGTGACAGGAAGAGTGTGAGAGATAGTGGGTGACAGGAGAAAGAGGTTATGGGGAGAAGGAGTGTGTCAGTGAGTGACAGGGAGATGGTTAGAGTTAGTGAGTTACAGGGAGATGGTGTAAGGAGAAAGAGATTATGGGGAGAGGGTGAGTGTCAGTGAGTGACAGGGAGAGATTACGTGGGTGACAGGAGAAAGGCGACCGGGGAGAGGCAGTGGCTGACAAGTAGTGGGAAACTGCACCAATAATATATTTAAAAAAAAACATTAATATACCCCCCTCCCCAGCATACATTTATACTACCTCCAGCACACATTAATATACCCCCTCCCCAGCATACATTAATATACCCCCCTCTCCAGCACACATTTATACTACCTCCAGCACACATTAATACCCCCCCAGCACACATTAATAATATACCCCCCCCCCAGCACACATTTATATACCCCCCAGGGTCTAGCACACATTTATACTATCCCCAGCACACAATAATATACCCCCTCACACTTATATACCCCACAGCACACATTTATACTATTACCCCAACCAACCAACCAACCAACCAACCAACCAACCAACCAACCAACCAACCGTATGGTAATGGTATGAACTGGCTGCTTTACCTGTTGGGCTGTTCGTGTTCTTATCTGAGGCTCCTCCACCTCCAGTGCAGTCACATGTGCGTCATGTGACTTCCTGTTCTTGCTTCTAATCACAAAGTAATGTAGCTCAGCAGAGCATCGGGACTGGCTGCCCGGCATCTGCTATGAGCACACTGCTGCAGATGAAAATGGGCTCCGAAAATGACAGAGAATCCCTATCTAAATGCGCCCCTGATGGTAAGGGGTATGGGACATCTTGCAGGTGATACAAACTGTGTCTTTTGTGATAAGGGAAGGAGGTGGAGCCGGGCAACGCTGCAGTCCGTCCAATACTGTCATCCTGCGGGGAGGAGCTGGGAGGAAAGGGAACAGGGGAGGACCCGGAAACGTGTCAGACTAAACCGAGGAGCTTCTCATGCTGCCGGCACCGCTGCTGGCTGTCATACAGAGTGACAGGCATAGGCTGCGGCAGCAACACTTGAAAGTGCACATTACCAAGCTGTAGTAGCAGAGCAGGGAGAGCGCCTCTTGTGTCCGGCGCCTACCTGCTTTGCAGACTTCGCTGAGCGGTTAGCGCCGGCTCTGCTTGTGGATTTGGGATTTCGAAGAACGCACAGTTCTTTGCTGTGCTTTTGCCAGCTTGAGTCTTTTAATTTTTCTAGCGAGAAGCTGAGTGCTTCCATCCTCATATGAAGCTGAACCACTAGCCATGAACATAGGCCAGGGCCTCAGCCGTTCCTTGCCACTCCGTGTGGTAAATGGCATATTGGCAAGTTTACGCTTCTCCTCCGACAATTTTATTTTAGATTTTTGAGTCCTTTTTTTACTGATATTTGGTGTTTTGGATTTTACATGCTCTGTACTATGACATTGGGCATCGGCCTTGGCAGACGACGTTGATGGCATTTCATCGTCTCGGCCATGACTAGTGGCAGCAGCTTCAGCACGAGGTGGAAGTCGATCTTGATCTTTCCCTATTTTTGGAACCTCAACATTTTTGTTCTCCATATTTTAATAGGCACAACTAAAAGGCACCTCAGGTAAACAATGGAGATGGATGGATAAGTATACTTATGGATGACGAGCGACTGCCGACACAGAGGTAGCTACAGCCGTGGACTACCGTACTGTGTCTGCTGCTAATATAGACTGGATGATAATGAGATAAAATTAAAATATATATATATCACACTAGTACTGCAGCCGGACAGGTATATATTATGTAATGACGGACCTGCTGGACACTGTCTGCAGAATGCGTTTATAAAAACACCACACGACGAGTGTTTAACTTTTTCAGGCAGACAATCACAATATACTGGTGGTCAGCAGACAATCACAATACTGGTGGTCAGTGGTCACTGGTCAGTCACACTGGCAGTGGCACTCTGGCAGCAAAATTGTGCACTGTACTTAAAATATGTACTCCTGCTATAACTGCTCCCCAGTCTCCCCCACAATTAAGCTGTGTGAGCAGTGAGCACTCAGCACAGTCAGATAATGATATACAGTATTACATATGATGCAGCACACTGGGCTGAGCACAGATATGGTATGTGACTGTGTCACACTGTGTATCGTTTTTTTTCAGGCAGAGAACGGATTAATTAAACTGGTGGTCACTGGTCACACTATCAGCAGCAAGTAGTACTCCTCCTAATAATATGCTCCCCAAAATTAGTGTCTCTCTCTAGTACTCTAGTCTAAACGGAGAGGACGCCAGCCACGTCCTCTCCCTATCAATCTCAATGCACGTGTGAAAATGGCGGCGACGCGCGGCTCCTTATATAGAATCCGAGTCTCGCGATAGAATCCGAGCCTCGCGAGAATCCGACAGCGGGATGATGACGTTCGGGCGCGCTCGGGTTAACCGAGCATGGCGGGAAGATCCGAGTCGCTCGGCCCCGTGTAAAAAAACCTGAAGTTCGGGCGGGTTCGGATTCCGAGGAACCGAACCCGCTCATCACTAATATATACATGGTGATGCACTGGACAGTTGTCTTCCTGATGTCCCTGTATGATGTCCTGAAGAAGGTCACGTGATGACCGAAACGTAGACACACTGTCTTTATGTCTCTGTGAGTTATTAATAAATACCTGTTGGAATCTACTGGTGAGTGCCTGCATACCCAAATTTCTATATACATATATATATAGCAAATGGAAACAGCCCGGCACTCCACTCCCAATCGATCACAACTGCTGAGGTGCCTTCCCTGTGGGGGATGCTTGCAATCCCAGATAGATAATGTAGGTATTGTGGGCGGCACTCATACAGACTCTGCAGCGTGTGAAGAAAATAATGCTTTATTCTGCCAACATGTTTCGGGGACGTAGCCCCGTCCTCAGGGCCAGACAAGCCAAACACAATGATAGCCAAACATATATAGTGAGGACCAAACTAAAACATTAATTGCAAATCATACTCACCTGCCACGAGGCACCGCCGCCCGTCGGACCGTCCAGCTACACTTCCGCATCGCCTTCCAGTGATGTCAGCGGCGCGCCGCGTCGCAGGCGAGTATCCAAGGAAACCAATCTGATTACACTAGCGGTCTCCTAGGGAGCAATAAACAACAATAAACTTTAAACAAACTGACATACATACACTGACAGTGATAATGTTAAACAGCTAACATTAATAAAGTGATGTGGTGAACTTAATAAAAACAAGGAGATACTATCCTTCTGCCGAGGAATATCATGGCTGCAATACTGAACTAACTAGGCATAATCAGAGATCCTGTAACCTTACAGAGGGGAAAACTGATGGTAAAAAATTACATGCATACTGTAGTGTCAGAATTACAGGAGATGATGGACTTAAAGGAGAAGAGGCTAAAGGGGAATAAATGGGACCCGTGTACCAAGGCACCCCTCATTCATTCATTTATTTTGGTACCCCTGAGAACAAGAGAGGGACATTATTTTTGCAGTCGGGCAGGCTGCATTTTAGCAGCGTTGTGGAGTACTTTTTGTCAAGGACTGTTGTGGCAGAGCAAGTACCGTTCTGGTGTCTGGCATTCAAGTATTTTACACTTTTACGTATACCATCATGGCAGAGATTAATTCTGATTTGGAGGCAGCACTGGAATTGATTCACCGGGATGCACGAGAACGCCTCAGTTTCTCTGACGCTGAAGCCAAAGCCATTTTGGTAGAACGACGGTTGGAGGATGAACCATTGAAAAGCACTAATGAGGACCTCTTTAAAAAATGGTTAAAAATGAAACAAAGAGAAGTGGATTTTATGTACCACGGAATCACTCTGTCCGATTATTATCGGAGTAATCTGATACCAAGAGGGTTCAGGGTTCGCAACTCACCCACAATAGGCCGCTACAATTCCACCTTTTGCCGGCGGTGGGTTGCGATCCTGAACAAATGTTCCATGGACCTCATCTTGCAGGTTGTGGAGGAGTCCACAAGGGAATTGAATATTGTCAAAGAATAGCTACAGACATTTGAGGCTGAACACAAAATGCATCTCTCATCAGATACACAGACTGATTGGCCTGTCAAGCTTGGAGTCCAGGTGGAACAATATAGGCAGGAATTAATACGCTTTAAAAAGGACAAACTCCTCACAGTACAGAGAGACTACCAGCAACGACAAGTTTATCCTTGGCTAGGAAGTACAAGACCTGGTCAGGACCGACAATATCCCAATCGTCACCACCAATCACGACGACGGAGAGAACAGCAGCAGGGTGCTAGCACATCGGCAAGTGATTCCGAATATGCCCCTGAGATGACTCCCTCATCTGACTCCCAGCTCCCTTTAGTCCAAAATCCGCGGGTCATACCAACCCGCTCCAACCGTGTGCCCACACCAGGACGCGGACGAGGGAGAGGACGCGGAGGTCGGGGCAGAACCAGAGGGACATCAGGGCAAAAGCCACCAAGGCCATGAGAGAATCTATTTTCAATTTATCCTCTACTCCTCTTTCGGACATGGAATATCAAGTTCTTTCTAAGGGCCTATCGTTCATTCCCACTAATAATCCTGACCCACTCGAATGGAAAGTAGAGATGTTGCGCCTCAATAGATCATTGAGGCGTAGAGAATTTTTTAATGACAAGACAGCTGGACCTTTGACGACCACCATTCCAGCACAACTACAGGCGATTGCCCCACGGTCACACTTTGACCCTCCTAGTCTTAATCCATCTATTAGGACGTTTTCACGAATGTTGGAGACGGAGGGCAGCAGTGCTGCAGGCAACCTTGAACACTCCAATATGACTAGATCCGAGAGAAAGACACTAAAGGATCTGTCCAATAGGACTGATATAGTTATCCGGAAAGCGGATAAGGGGGGAGCTACAGTGGTGCAGGACCTGGGGGATTATATTAAGGAATGTGAGCGTCAACTGGACGATTCATCAGTATATAAAAGGTTACCGAAAGATCCTACCCTGGAATTTAAGAAAGAGTTGGACGCTATGCTGAAAGAAGCTTCTGAACGGGGGACTATTTCTACACAAGCCCACAAAGCTCTCACGGTTGATTTCCCCATAGCTCCACTGTTTTACACGGTCCCCAAGGTCCATAAAACACTTATCGACCCTCCTGGCCGCGCCATAGTGTCGGCCAGAGGCTCCCTATATCATCCCGTATCCATTTTTTTGGATGCGTATCTCAATCCCTGTGTACAATCCGTACCGTCCTACATCAAGGACTCCACGGCCTTGCTCCTCCAATTAAGGGATTTGGGTCCCTTACCTGAGGGGCTGGTCCTTTGTAGTGCTGATGTCACTAGCCTCTATACTTGCATCCCGCACGATGCAGGTATGGAGGCGGTGAGGTTATTAATTGAGAATAACCCTGATTACAAAGGTCCAGAGGTAGTGCTGTTTATGTCATTATTGGACAAAATACTCAACAGAAACTATTTTGTCTTTAATGGTAAATTTTGGTTGCAGCTCGCAGGGTGTGCGATGGGGTCGGCCGTGGCCCCATCGTACGCGAATGCGTTCATGTACCAACTTGAAGTTCAGATGTTCTCTATGGACCCTGAGATATCTATGCATGTTTTATATTACAGGCGCTACATTGATGATTTGCTTATCTTATGGCAGGGCCCTAGGGACAAACTTATTTCCCTCTTGGATAACCATAATAAGACCCGTCACCCAGTACAGCTTACGTATGCCATCCATGAAGATGCCATCAATTACCTGGATGTGACGATCACAGTAAGGGAGGGTCAGTTAACCACCTCCCTGTATGTGAAAGCCACTGATAGAAATACGTTATTGAAGTACCAGAGCTTTCATCCAGCCCCTTTACGCAAGGGTCTCCCGTACTCGCAATTTTTGCGAGTGCGGAGGATTACATCTGACCCTGAAGAATCTTGTAGAGCACTAGATAGCATGAAGCATAAGTTTGTAGAACGGGGCTACCCCATAGGGGACCTTGAGGTTTCCAAGAGACGTGTCTTGGATATGACCCGCCAACAGGTCTTGGAACCTAGCAATGCTAATAAACGACCTAACAGGGAAGTATTCCCCTGGGTCAATAAATACACCACCCGTAGTAAACATTTGGTAAAAAAAGCTAAACAGATGTGGCCAATAATACAATCAGACGTGGCTTTGTCCTCCCTATCTAATACAGCATTGTTACCTAGTCACACTAGGGGGAGGAACATAGGTGATCGACTAGTAAAACTGGACATCACTAATATGGCCAAGGAAAGGGAGTCCCATTTTCTGAGAGCTAAAAATGGGTGCTACCGTTGTTTGGGTTGTGCTACATGTAACACACTGCTAGTGGGAACCACATTTAACCATCCGTTTACGGGTCGTAAAATACCCATCAAATATCGTTTGACGTGCACCACGACACATGTGGTGTATCTTCTCACATGCCCTTGTGGACTAGCTTACGTGGGCAAGACCATCAGGCAGTTTCGGGAGAGAATGGCTCTCCATAGGAGTGCCATTAAAAAAGCTTTCGAGAAGAAGGAGAGTGAACAACCCTTCGCTCGACATTGTTTACTCATGGGGCATAGGGTAGCCAGTATTAGGGCTATCCTTATAGACCATGTCCCCCATAATTTAAGAGGTGGTAACAGGGACAGGGTATTACTGCAAAAGGAGTCTAGATGGATCTATAATTTGGGGACATTGTCACCCGGGGGGCTTAATGAGAACTTGGGGCTACAATGTTTTTTGTAAAAACTGTACACGGGTCCCATTTATTCCCCTTTAGCCTCTTCTCCTTTAAGTCCATCATCTCCTGTATTTCTGACACTATAGTATGCATGTAATTTTTTACCATCAGTTTTCCCCTCTGTAAGGTTACAGGATCTCTGATTATGCCTAGTTAGTTCAGTATTGCAGCCATGATATTCCTCGGCAGAAGGATAGTATCTCCTTGTTTTTATTAAGTTCACCACATCACTTTATTAATGTTAGCTGTTTAACATTATCACTGTCAGTGTATGTATGTCAGTTTGTTTAAAGTTTATTGTTGTTTATTGCTCCCTAGGAGACCGCTAGTGTAATCAGATTGGTTTCCTTGGATACTCGCCTGCGCCGCGGCGCGCCGCTGACGTCACTGGAAGGCGATGCGGAAGTGTAGCTGGACGGTCCGACGGGCGGCGGTGCCTCGTGGCAGGTGAGTATGATTTGCAATTAATGTTTTAGTTTTGTCCTCACTATATATGTTTGGCTATCATTGTGTTTGGCTTGTCTGGCCCTGAGGACGGGGCTACGTCCCCGAAACATGTTGGCAGAATAAAGCATTATTTTCTTCACACGCTGCAGAGTCTGTATGAGTGCCGCCCACAATACCTACATTACATATATATATATATATCTATATCTATATCTATATCTATATCTATCTACCTATATATATATATATATATATATAATTTATTTATTTAATTATTTTATTCGCTACATCTTTTATTTCACTTATATTTTGGTTCTCACTGGTCAGCGTCAATCATTACACCATTCCAAATGCCATGTTTAGCCTGTTGTAGCAGGTTCAATATGTAATACCGCCACCCGGGATGCTTAATGTCACTATCCCGACATTGGGTATGGTGTCCCCGTCGGGATCCCAGCGTCTGCATTGTAGCCACCAGGATCCCGACAGTCGTTATGGTAACTGCATACTGTTGTACCCTGTGTGCTACTTTCGCAGAATTTATCTGGAAAGGGACCAGTAGGATCCCTACATGCTCGCACATGCACCACGGTAAGAAGCAGAAAGTAAACAGTTCATGGAACCCTGCCCCGGTGACTCAGTAATAATACATCAAGTGAATAAGGATTACTTATCCCTGCATATTGCGGCAATAAGGAATCCTTATTATCATGGGTGCACAGCTTATGTTAACATACCTCCCAACTGTCCTGATTTTTGTGGGATAGTCAAATTTTTTGTCCCTTGGTGGTGGTGGTGGTGGTGGGGTAGTTGGGAGGGTCTATTTATGGAAGACAGAGGGGCTGGAAGCATGCCACCAGCTCACAGAGTGCTGGGTATACCCCTCAGTGACAGATACGGTAGGCGTCACTCACGATCGAGTCATTCCCATGAAGCCATGACCCTTTTGCAAAGGTCACAACACCTTTTCAGACACGCGCATGTGCAGGAGTCTGTGGGGCAGATTTATTAAACTCGGTGAAGTGATAAAGTGGAAGGTGATAAAGGACCAGCCAGTCAGCTCCTAACTGTCATTTTTCAAACCCAGCCCAGGCTATGACATGGCAGTAAGGATCTGATTGGCTGGTCCTTTATCACCTTCCACTTTATCACATCACCGAGCTTAATTAATCTGCCCCTCAATTCCCTATCTCTGGATGTTGGGAGGTTATGTGACCTCCTCTGTGACCCTCCTTACTAAGAAAAGCTTACATATTGTTTAGTGATGAGCGGGTTCGGTTTCTCGGAAACCGAACCCCCCCGAACTTCAGCCTTTTTACACGGGTCTGAGGCAGACTCGGATCTTCCCGCCTTGCTCGGTTAACCCGAGCGCGCCCGAACGTCATCATCCCGCTGTCGGATTCTCGCGAGGCTCGGATTCTATCGCGAGACTCGGATTCTATATAAGGAGCCGCGCGTCGCCGCCATTTTCACACGTGCATTGAGATTGATAGGGAGAGGACGTGGCTGGCGTCCTCTCCGTTTAGATAGAGAGTGAGACACTTGATTTACTGGAGCATTAGGAGTACTCAGAGAGTGCAGAGTTTTGCTGATAGTTATACTAGTGACCACCAGTTTTATTTATTATTTAATATAATCCGTTCTCTGCCTGAAAAAAAACGATACACAGTCACATACCATATCTGTGCTCAGCCTCAGTGTGCTGCATGATAATATCATCTATGTATATCTGACTGTGCTGAGTGCTCACTGCTCACACAGCTTAATTGTGGGGGAGACTGGGGAGCAGTTATAGCAGGAGTACATATTTAACAGTGCACACTTTTGCTGCCAGTGTGACTGACCAGTGACCATCAGTATATTGTCTGCCTGAAAAAGTTAAACACTCGTGTGGTGTTTTTTTTTTTAATTCTATAAACGCATTCTGCTGACAGTGTCCAGCAGGTCCGTCATTCATTATATTATAATATATACCTGCAGTAGTGATATATATATATTTTTTATATCATTATCATCCAGTCTATACTAGCAGACGCAGTACGGTAGTCCACGGCTGTAGCTACCTCTGTGTCGGCAGTCGCTCGTCCATAATTGTATATCTACCTGTGGTGGTTTTTTTTTTTTCTATCTTCTTCATACTAGTAGTTTAGGAGTCTGCAGTGCTGACAGTGTCCAGCAGGTCCGTCATTATATAATATATACCTGTCCTGCAGTAGTGATATATATATATTTTTTATATCATTATCATCCAGTCTATACTAGCAGACGCAGTACGGTAGTCCACGGCTGTAGCTACCTCTGTGTCGGCAGTCGCTCGTCCATAATTGTATACCTACCTGTGGTGGTTTTTTTTTTCTATCTTCTTCATACTAGTAGTTTAGGAGTCTGCAGTGCTGACAGTGTCCAGCAGGTCCGTCATTATATTATATATACCTGTCCTGCAGTAGTGATATATATATATTTTTTATATCATTATCATCCAGTCTATACTAGCAGACGCAGTACGGTAGTCCATGGCTGTAGCTACCTCTGTGTCGGCAGTCGCTCGTCCATAATTGTATACCTACCTGTGGTGGGTTTTTTTTTTTCTATCTTCATACTAGTAGTTTAGGAGTCTGCAGTGCTGACAGTGTCCAGCAGGTCCGTCATTATATAATATATACCTGTCCTGCAGTAGTGATATATATATATTTTTTATATCATTATCATCCAGTCTATACTAGCAGATGCAGTACGGTAGTCCACGGCTGTAGCTACCTCTGTGTCGGCAGTCACTCGTCATCCATAAGTATACTAGTATCCATCCATCTCCATTGTTTACCTGAGGTGCCTTTTTGTTGTGCCTATTAAAATATGGAGAACAAAAATGTTGAGGTTCCAAAAATAGGGAAAGATCAAGATCGACTTCCACCTCGTGCTGAAGCTGCTGCCACTAGTCATGGCCGAGACGATGAAATGCCATCAACGTCGTCTGCCAAGGCCGATGCCCAATGTCATAGTACAGAGCATGTAAAATCCAAAACACCAAATATCAGTAAAAAAAGGACTCAAAAATCTAAAATAAAATCGTCGGAGGAGAAGCGTAAACTTGCCAATATGCCATTTACCACACGGAGTGGCAAGGAACGGCTGAGGCCCTGGCCTATGTTCATGGCTAGTGGTTCAGCTTCACATGAGGATGTAAGCACTCAGCCTCTCGCTAGAAAAATGAAAAGACTTAAGCTGGCAAAAGCACAGCAAAGAACTGTGCGTTTTTCGAAATCACAAATCCACAAGGAGAGTCCAATTGTGTCGTTTGCGATGCCTGACCTTCCCAACACTGGACGTGAAGAGCATGCGCCTTCCACCATTTGCACGCCCCCTGCAAGTGCTGGAAGGAGCACCCGCAGTCCAGTTCCTGATATTCAAATTGAAGATGTCAGTGTTGAAGTACACCAGGATGAGGAGGATATGGGTGTTGTTGGCGCTGGGGAGGAAATTGACCAGGAGGATTCTGATGGTGAGGTGGTTTGTTTAAGTCAGGCACCCGGGGAGACACCTGTTGTCCGTGGGAAGAATATGGCCATTGACATGCCTGGTGAAAATACCAAAAAAATCAGCTCTTCAGTGTGGAAGTATTTCAACAGAAATGCGGACAACATTTGTCAAGCCGTGTGTTGCCTTTGTCAAGCTGTAATAAGTAGGGGTAAGGACGTTAACCACCTCGGAACATCCTCCCTTATACGTCACCTGCAGCGCATTCATCATAAGTCAGTGACAAGTTCAAAAACTTTGGGCGACAGCGGAAGCAGTCCACTGACCAGTAAATCCCTTCCTCTTGTAACCAAGCTCACGCAAACCACCCCACCAACTCCCTCAGTGTCAATTTCCTCCTTCCCCAGGAATGCCAATAGTCCTGCAGGCCATGTCACTGGCAATTCTGACGAGTCCTCTCCTGCCTGGGATTCCTCCGATGCATCCTTGCGTGTAACGCCTACTGCTGCTGGCGCTGCTGTTGTTGCTGCTGGGAGTCGATGGTCATCCCAGAGGGGAAGTCGTAAGCCCACTTTTACTACTTCCACCAAGCAATTGACTGTCCAACAGTCCTTTGCGAGGAAGATGAAATATCACAGCAGTCATCCTGCTGCAAAGCGGATAACTGAGGCCTTGGCATCCTGGGCGGTGAGAAACGTGGTTCCGGTATCCATCATTACTGCAGAGCCAACTATAGACTTGTTGGAGGTACTGTGTCCCCGGTACCAAATACCATCTAGGTTCCATTTCTCTAGGCAGGCGATACCGAAAATGTACACAGACCTCAGAAAAAGACTCACCAGTGTCCTAAAAAATGCAGTTGTACCCAATGTACACTTAACCACGGACATGTGGACAAGTGGAGCAGGGAAGACTCAGGACTATATGACTGTGACAGCCCACTGGGTAGATGTATGGACTCCCGCCGCAAGAACAGCAGCGGCGGCACCAGTAGCAGCATCTCGCAAACGCCAACTCTTTCCTAGGCAGGCTACGCTTTGTATCACCGCTTTCCAGAATACGCACACAGCTGAAAACCTCTTACGGCAACTGAGGAAGATAATCGCAGAATGGCTTACCCCAATTGGACTCTCCTGTGGATTTGTGGCATCGGACAACGCCAGCAATATTGTGTGTGCATTAAATCTGGGCAAATTCCAGCACGTCCCATGTTTTGCACATACCTTGAATTTGGTGGTGCAGAATTATTTAAAAAACGACAGGGGCGTGCAAGAGATGCTGTCGGTGGCCAGAAGAATTGCGGCACACTTTCGGCGTACAGGCACCACGTACAGAAGACTGGAGCACCACCAAAAACGCCTGAACCTGCCCTGCCATCATCTGAAGCAAGAAGTGGTAACGAGGTGGAATTCAACCCTCTATATGCTTCAGAGGTTGGAGGAGCAGCAAAAGGCCATTCAAGCCTATACAACTGAGCACGATATAGGAGGTGGAATGCACCTGTCTCAAGCGCAGTGGAGAATGATTTCAACGTTGTGCAAGGTTCTGCAACCTTTTGAACTTGCCACACGTGAAGTCAGTTCAGACACTGCCAGCCTGAGTCAGGTCATTCCCCTCATCAGGCTTTTGCAGAAGAAGCTGGAGACATTGAAGGAGGAGCTAACACAGATCGATTCCGCTAGGCATGTGGGACTTGTGGATGGAGCCCTTAATTCGCTTAACAAGGATTCACGGGTGGTCAATCTGTTGAAATCAGAGCACTACATTTTGGCCACCGTGCTCGATCCTAGATTTAAAACCTACCTTGGATCTCTCTTTCCGGCAGACACAAGTCTGCAGGGGTTCAAAGAACTGCTGGTGAAAAAATTGTCAAGTCAAGCGGAACGCGACCTGTCAACATCTCCTCCTTCGCATTCTCCCGCAACTGGGGGTGCGAGAAAAAGGCTCAGAATTCCGAGCCCACCCGCTGGCGGTGATGCAGGGCAGTCTGGAGCGACTGCTGATGCTGACATCTGGTCCGGACTGAAGGACCTGACAACGATTACGGACATGTCGTCTACTGGCACTGCATATGATTCTCTCCCCATTGAAAGAATGGTGGAGGATTATATGAGTGACCGCATCCAAGTAGGCACGTCAGACAGTCCGTACTTATACTGGCAGGAAAAAGAGGCAATTTGGAGGCCCTTGCACAAACTGGCTTTATTCTACCTAAGTTGCCCTCCCACAAGTGTGTACTCCGAAAGAGTGTTTAGTGCCGCCGCTCACCTTGTCAGCAATCGGCGTACGAGGTTACATCCAGAAAATGTGGAGAAGATGATGTTCATTAAAATGAATTATAATCAATTCCTCCGTGGAGACATTCACCAGCAGCAATTGCCTCCACAAAGTACACAGGGAGCTGAGATGGTGGATTCCAGTGGGGACGAATTGATAATCTGTGAGGAGGGGGATGTACACGGTGATATATCGGAGGATGATGATGAGGTGGACATCTTGCCTCTGTAGAGCCAGTTTGTGCAAGGAGAGATTAATTGCTTCTTTTTTGGTGGGGGTCCAAACCAACCCGTCATTTCAGTCACAGTCGTGTGGCAGACCCTGTCACTGAAATGATGGGTTGGTTAAAGTGTGCATGTCCTGTTTATACAACATAAGGGTGGGTGGGAGGGCCCAAGGACAATTCCATCTTGCACCTCTTTTTTCTTTCATTTTTCTTTGCGTCATGTGCTGTTTGGGGAGTAGTTTTTTGAAGGGCCAGCCTGCGTGACACTGCAGTGCCACTCCTAGATGGGCCAGGTGTTTGTGTCTGCCACTAGGGTCGCTTAGCTTACTCACACAGCTACCTCATTGCGCCTCTTTTTTTTCTTCTTTGCGTCATGTGCTGTTTGGGGAGTAGTTTTTTGAAGGGCCAGCCTGCGTGACACTGCAGTGCCACTCCTAGATGGGCCAGGTGTTTGTGTCGGCCACTAGGGTCGCTTAGCTTACTCACACAGCTACCTCATTGCGCCTCTTTTTTCTTCTTCTTTGCGTCATGTGCTGTTTGGGGAGTAGTTTTTGGAAGGGCCAGCCTGCGTGACACTGCAGTGCCACTCCTAGATGGGCCAGGTGTTTGTGTCGGCCACTAGGGTCGCTTAGCTTACTCACACAGCTACCTCATTGCGCCTATTTTTTTTCTTCTTTGCGTCATGTGCTGTTTGGGTGGTGTTTTTTGGAAGGGCCATCCTGCGTGACACTGCAGTGCCACTCCTAGATGGGCCAGGTGTTTGTGTCGGCCACTAGGGTCGCTTATCTTACTCACACAGCTACCTCATTGCGCCTCTTTTTTTCTTTGCGTCATGTGCTGTTTGGGGGGTGTTTTTTGGAGGGCCATCCTGCGTGACACTGCAGTGCCACTCCTAGATGGGCCAGGTGTTTGTGTCGGCCACTTGGGTCGCTAATCTTAGTCACACAGCTACCTCATTGCGCCTCTTTTTTTCTTTGCGTCATGTGCTGTTTGGGGGGTGTTTTTTGGAAGGGCCATCCTGCGTGACACTGCAGTGCCACTCCTAGATGGGCCAGGTGTTTGTGTCGGCCACTTGGGTCGCTGAGCTTAGTCATCCAGCGACCTCGGTGCAAATTTTAGGACTAAAAATAATATTGTGAGGTGTGAGGTGTTCAGAATAGACTGAAAATGAGTGGAAATTATGGTTATTGAGGTTAATAATACTTTGGGATCAAAATGACCCCCAAATTCTATGATTTAAGCTGTTTTTTAGGGTTTTTTGAAAAAAACACTCGAATCCAAAACACACCCGAATCCGACAAAAAAAATTCGGTGAGGTTTTGCCAAAACGCGTTCGAACCCAAAACACGGCCGCGGAACCGAACCCAAAACCAAAACACAAAACCCGAAAAATTTCCGGTGCTCATCACTAATCTTGTTACTAGCTTCCTAAAGTCTTTTTCTCCACATATATATTTTTAATATACCATTTTTATAGTTTTCCGCATACATTTGTTTTTTCTTTTATTACGTATGTATTTATATGTAAAATATTTTCTTATCTCCACATGTTTCTTAAAAATAAATGTATTGTAAAAATGTTCTCCTATATAATTGCCCAGATCTGTCACTCTGTGACTGTGTGGCTAACACTGGGCGTGGCTAGGAGCTCTCATTGGGTTAGCAGCAGGTCTATCACACCCAGTCCACAGGTTACATCCAATGGAAGGCTCTGTCCTGTGGCTGCTGTGTGTTCCCAGGCCCTCATTCCGAGTTGTTCGCTCGCAAGGCGATTTCAGCAGAGTTACACACGCTAAGCCGCCGCCTACTGGGAGTGAATCTAAACTTCTTAAATGTGCGACCGATGTATGCGCATTTTTGCGTTCAAAAACGAGTTAGCAGTTTCTGAGTAACTCCAGACTTACTCTGCCTGTGCGATCAGTTCAGTGCTTTTCGGTCCCGGCTGACGTCAGAAACACACCCAGCGTTCGGCCAAGCACTCCCACCGTTTCTCCAGACACGCCTGCGTTTTTTCCGGAAACGGTAGCGTTTTCAGCCACACGCCCATAAAACGCCATACATCCGCCCAGTAACACCCATTTCCTGTCAATCACAATGCGATCGCCGGAGCGATGAAAAAGCCGTGAGTAAAAATACTTTCTTCATAGTAAAGTTACTTGGCGCATGCGCAGTGCGAACATTACGCATGCGCACTAAGAGAATTCTCACTGCGATGCGATGAAAAATACCGAGCGAACAACTCGGAATGAGGGCCCCAGAGCAGGATTTTCAGTGGGGCTGATGGAGCTGCAGCTCTAGCTCCACACTCCAAAATAGGCCCGATGCATCTGCAGCAACACACCCTCCAACAATTTACACATAAAAATCGCTACAAATTCGAAAGGGGGCGTGGCCACACCCCTTTTCCTATACTTTCACTGGCGGTTTGGAGAGCCAAAAATCGGTACAGACCATAGAAAAAAGGTACTGTACCTGCCAAAAAGGTACAGCTGTAGGGTGTGCCACTGCATCTGCAGCAAGTCTCTGTGCTGTAGATAGGGGGAAAAAACCTTTTACTGCAGCGTCCCACGGGGGTCATTCTGACCTGATCGCTCGCTGCAGTTCATTGCAGTGCAGCGATCAGGTCAGAATTGCACATGCACCGGCACCGCAGTGCGCTGGCACATGTCTGACAGTCGACGGCTGTCGTTGCCTAGCGATCACCTCTGCCTGATTGACAGGCAGAGGCGGTCGCTGGGTGGGAGGGGGTGGCTGCCATTTTGTGGCCGCGGTCTGGCCAATGCAGGTGTGGCTGGACTGTGAGGTGGGCGGGCCGCAGCGGCTGAGAGACGTCACACGCAGCTGCTGCAAATCAGGCAGCGACGAGTAACTCCCGGCCAGCCGCAGGAGCTGTGCTGGCTGGGAGCTACTCTTCAAGTACAAAAGTATCACCGCTATGCGATGCTTTAGTACTTGTGCGGTGGGGGAGCGGGCCTGACATGCGGGGCGGACTAGCCCTGTGCTGGGCGTCCCCCCGCATGTCAGTGTAAGTGATTGTAGCGGTGCTAAATTTAGCACAGCTACGATCAGGTCGGAATGACCCACTATGTCCTGCTGCCAGTCCGCCTGCCCCCACCAGCATCAACAATCCCCACTCCCTAGCCGCGGCGCAAGTGGAACAAAAGCTGCTGCAGCCACCGGCATAGATGTGTATGAAAGCGGCACAGCGGAAGGCTTTCATAGAGCCCTCCCAGCACCGCATACTCTCTCTGCCCCGGAGCCTCCTGTGCGTGTTATGTCACAGAAGTGCCTCCCCGCCACAGCCGCACAGAGATCCCCAGAGGCCCTGACTCCGTAACACAGCACCTGGCTGGCTGGCTGGCCTGGAAGCCCCGAGATGGCTAATGTAATGGAAAGAGTGGGTGATATCGTGGAGGGTAATGTCTGGACGCTGACACTGACACTGCACAGCACTCTCACCTTTTACATTGATTCTACCATGGGCTGCTGGGAGATGTAGTTTATTGAGTGCATCTTCTTCCCTGTAATGCGGTGTGTTGGGACAACGGCGCAAACAATAGTGATTGGCTGCTGTGCGAGTCTCCGGGAGAGCCACTGCCAAAGGGAGGACAGCAGCCTAGCTGCTTCCTGGAGGAGAAGCAGTAGTAGCATTACCCGCCCCTCCCACACTCGCAGTACCTCCAGGCCCCACCCGCGGCACCCGTACATACCCCTTCCACCACCCACAGTGGCTCTGGACCCCCTCCCCCACCCACAGCACCCCTGTACCCTCCCCTCCTGCACCCATGTTACCCCCGCACCCGGGGGTACCCCAGACCCCCACTCGTGGCACCAGCCCCTCCCCCAACCGCAGCACCCCCTCAACCACCCCTCCTCCACCCCCGGCCCCCCCGGCCCCCCTCCCCATTAGCATCTCCCCCGCACCCACCACTCCCCCAACCACAGTACCTACTATGTGATTCATCAGGACCTGCGTGCGCTGTTCACGCCATTGCAAGGGGCTACAACCCCTTAACCATCGCATGCCCTTTGTCCGTGCAATATTTAACTACTCACACAATTATGATTGGCGGTAATACTCCATATAATACAACTATTGCACGCCACAAGAGCGTGCAAGGGTTAAGGGGGCATAGTCCCTCACGACAGCGTGAAGAGCGCCCGTAGGGCTCGATTAATCACCTAGTATATATATATATATATATATATAGAGAGAGAGAGAGAGGGAGAGAGAAAGAGAGAGAGAGAGAGAGAGAGAGAGAGAGACAGATGTACAAAGCCTTCAAAAGTGATACATTTCACGGTGATAAAGTACCAACCAACCAGCACCTAACTGACATTTCTCAAACCCAGCCTGTAATATGGTAGTTAGGAGCTGATTGACTGGTGCGTTTTCGCAGTGAAATTTATCACTTTTTAAGGCTTAGTACATCTCCCCCTCTAAGAGAGAGATAAAGCAGAGAAAGATGACATATAAGTCTAGAGATGTGCACCGGAAATTTTTCGGGTTTTGTGTTTTGGTTTTGGATTCGGTTCCGCGGCCGTGTTTTGGATTCGGACGCGTTTTGGCAAAAACTCCCTTAAAATTTTTTTGTCGGATTCGGGTGTTTTTTCCCCAAAACCCCTCAAAAACAGCTTAAATCATAGAATTTGGGGGTAATTTTGATCCTATAGTATTATTAACCTCAATAACCATAATTTCCACTCATTTTCAGTCTATTATGAACACCTCACACCTCACAATATTATTTTTAGTCCTAAACTTTGCACCGAGGTCGCTGGATGACAAAGCTAAGCGACCCAAGAGTGCGGCACAAACACCTGGCCCATCTAAGAGTGGCACTGCAGTGTCAGACAGGATGGCACTTAAAAAAATTGTCCCCAAACATAACATGATGCAAAGATAAATAAATAAAAAAAGAGGCGCAAGATGGAATTGTCCTTGGGCCCTCTCACCCACCCTTATGTTGTATAAACAGGACATGCACACTTTAACAAACCCACTGTGGCTGAAATGACTGGTTGGTTTGGGCCCCCACCAAAAAAAGAAGCAATCAATCTCTCCTTGCTCAAACTGGCTCTACAGAGGCAAGATGTCCACCTCATCATCATCCTCCAATTCCTCACCCCTTTCACTGTGTACATCCCCCTCCTCACAGAGTATTAATTCGTCCCCACTGGAATCATCTCAGGTCCCTGTGTACTTTCTGGAGGCAATTGCTGGTGAATGTCTCCACGGAGGAATTGGTTATAATTTATTTTGATGAACATCATCTTCTCCACATTTTGTGGAAGTAACCTCGTACACCGATCGCTGACAAGGTGACCGGCTGCACTAAACACTCTTTCGGAGTACACACTGGAGGGGGGGCAACTTAGGTAAAATAAAGCCAGTTTGTGCAAGGGCCTCCAAATTGCCTCTTTTTCCTACCAGTATACGTATGGACTGTCTGACGTGCCTACTTGGATGCTGTCACTCATATAATCCACCACCATTCTTTCAATGGTGACAGAATCATATGCAGTGACAGTAGACGACATGTCATTATCGTTGGCAGGTCCTTTAGTCCGGACCAGATGTCAGTTTTCGCTCCTGACTGCGCTGCATCACCGCCAGCGGGTGGTTTTGGAAATCTGATCCTTTTCCTGGCAGCTCCAGTGGCGGGAGAAAACGAAGGAGGAGCTGTTGGCGGATCACGTTCCACTTGACTTGACAAGTGTCTCACCAGCAGGTCTTTGAACATGTGCAGACTTGTGTCTGCCGGAAAAAGAGATACAACGTAGGCTTTAAACCTAGGATCGAGCACGGTGGCCAAAATGTAGTGCTCTGATTTCAACAGATTGACCACCCGTGAATCCTGGTTAAGTGAATGAAGGGCTCCATCCACAAGTCCCACATGCCTAGCGGAATCGCTCCGTTTTAGCTCCTCCTTCAATCTCTCCAGCTGCTTCTGCAAAAGCCTGATGAGGGGAATGACCTGACTCAGGCTGGCAGTGTCTGAACTGACTTCACGTGTGGCAAGTTCAAAGGGTTGCAGAACCTTGCACAACGTTTAGAGATGAGCGGGTTCGGTTTCTCTGAATCCGAACCCGCACGAACTTCATGTTTTTTTTCACGGGTCCGAGCGACTCGGATCTTCCCGCCTTGCTCGGTTAACCCGAGCGCGCCCGAACGTCATCATGACGCTGTCGGATTCTCGCGAGGCTCGGATTCTATCGCGAGACTCGGATTCTATATAAGGAGCCGCGCGTCGCCGCCATTTTCACACGTGCATTGAGATTGATAGGGAGAGGACGTGGCTGGCGTCCTCTCCGTTTAGAATAGATTAGAGAGACACTTGATTTACTAATTTTGGGGAGCATTAGGAGTACTCAGTACAGTGCAGAGTTTTGCTGATAGTGACCACCAGTTTTATTTATAATCCGTTCTCTGCCTGAAAAAAGCGATACACAGCACACAGTGACTCAGTCACATACCATATCTGTGTGCACTGCTCAGGCTCAGGCCAGTGTGCTGCATCATCTATTATCTATATATAATATTATATATATCTGATTATCTGTCTGACTGCTCAGCTCACACAGCTTATAATTGTGGGGGAGACTGGGGAGCACTACTGCAGTGCCAGTTATAGGTTATAGCAGGAGCCAGGAGTACATAATATATTATATAGTGAGTGACCACCAGACACACAGTGCAGTTTATTTAATATATCCGTTCTCTGCCTGAAAAAAGCGATACACACAGTGACTCAGTCAGTCACATACCATATCTGTGTGCACTGCTCAGGCTCAGGCCAGTGTGCTGCATCATCTATATATATTATATATCTGTCTGACTGCTCAGCTCACACAGCTTATAATTGTGGGGGAGACTGGGGAGCACTACTGCAGTGCCAGTTATAGGTTATAGCAGGAGCCAGGAGTACATAATATTATAGTAAAATTAAACAGTGCACACTTTTGCTGCAGGAGTGCCACTGCCAGTGTGACTAGTGACCAGTGACCTGACCACCAGTATATATAATATTAGTAGTATACTATCTCTTTATCAACCAGTCTATATTAGCAGCAGACACATTACAGTGCGGTAGTTCACGGCTGTGGCTACCTCTGTGTCGGCACACGGCAGCCCGTCCATAATTGTATATACCACCTAACCGTGGTTTTTTTTTCTTTCTTTATACATACATACTAGTTACGAGTATACTATCTCTTTATCAACCAGTCTATATTAGCAGCAGACACAGTACAGTGCGGTAGTTCACGGCTGTGGCTACCTCTGTGTCGGCACTCGGCAGCCCGTCCATAATTGTATATACCACCTAACCGTGGTTTTTTTTTCTTTCTTTATACATACATACTAGTTACGAGTATACTATCTCTTTATCAACCAGTCTATATATTAGCAGCAGACACAGTACAGTGCGGTAGTTCACGGCTGTGGCTACCTCTGTGTCGGCACTCGGCAGCCCGTCCATAATTGTATATACCACCTAACCGTGGTTTTTTTTTCTTTCTTTATACATACATACTAGTTACGAGTATACTATCTCTTTATCAACCAGTCTATATATTAGCAGCAGACACAGTACAGTGCGGTAGTTCACGGCTGTGGCTACCTCTGTGTCGGCACTCGGCAGCCCGTCCATAATTGTATATACCACCTAACCGTGGTTTTTTTTTCTTTCTTTATACATACATACTAGTTACGAGTATACTATCTCTTTATCAACCAGTCTATATATTAGCAGCAGACACAGTACAGTGCGGTAGTTCACGGCTGTGGCTACCTCTGTGTCGGCACTCGGCAGCCCGTCCATAATTGTATATACCACCTAACCGTGGTTTTTTTTTCTTTCTTTATACATACATACTAGTTACGAGTATACTATCTCTTTATCAACCAGTCTATATATTAGCAGCAGACACAGTACAGTGCGGTAGTTCACGGCTGTGGCTACCTCTGTGTCGGCACTCGGCAGCCCGTCCATAATTGTATATACCACCTAACCGTGGTTTTTCTTTCTTTCTTTATACATACATACTAGTTACGAGTATACTATCTCTTTATCAACCAGTCTATATATTAGCAGCAGACACAGTACAGTGCGGTAGTTCACGGCTGTGGCTACCTCTGTGTCGGCACTCGGCAGCCCGTCCATAATTGTATATACCACCTAACCGTGGTTTTTTTTTCTTTCTTTATACATACATATTAGTTACGAGTATACTATCTCTTTATCAACCAGTCTATATATTAGCAGCAGACACAGTACAGTGCGGTAGTTCACGGCTGTGGCTACCTCTGTGTCGGCACTCGGCAGCCCGTCCATAATTGTATATACCACCTAACCGTGGTTTTTTTTTCTTTCTTTATACATACATACTAGTTACGAGTATACTATCTCTTTATCAACCAGTCTATATATTAGCAGCAGACACAGTACAGTGCGGTAGTTCACGGCTGTGGCTACCTCTGTGTCGGCACTCGGCAGCCCGTCCATAATTGTATATACCACCTAACCGTGGTTTTTTTTTCTTTCTTTATACATACATACTAGTTACGAGTATACTATCTCTTTATCAACCAGTCTATATATTAGCAGCAGACACAGTACAGTGCGGTAGTTCACGGCTGTGGCTACCTTTGTGTCGGCACTCGGCAGCCCGTCCATAATTGTATACTAGTATCCAATCCATCCATCTCCATTGTTTACCTGAGGTGCCTTTTAGTTGTGCCTATTAAAATATGGAGAACAAAAATGTTGAGGTTCCAAAATTAGGGAAAGATCAAGATCCACTTCCACCTCGTGCTGAAGCTGCTGCCACTAGTCATGGCCGAGACGATGAAATGCCAGCAACGTCGTCTGCCAAGGCCGATGCCCAATGGCATAGTACAGAGCATGTCAAAACCAAAACACCAAATATCAGTAAAAAAAGGACTCCAAAACCTAAAATAAAATTGTCGGAGGAGAAGCGTAAACTTGCCAATATGCCATTTACCACACGGAGTGGCAAGGAACGGCTGAGGCCCTGGCCTATGTTCATGGCTAGTGGTTCAGCTTCACATGAGGATGGAAGCACTCAGCCTCTCGCTAGAAAACTGAAAAGACTCAAGCTGGCAAAAGCACCGCAAAGAACTGTGCGTTCTTTGAAATCCCAAATCCACAAGGAGAGTCCAATTGTGTCGGTTGCGATGCCTGACTTTCCCAACACTGGACGTGAAGAGCATGCGCCTTCCACCATTTGCACGCCCCCTGCAAGTGCTGGAAGGAGCACCCGCAGTCCAGTTCCTGATAGTCAGATTGAAGATGTCAGTGTTGAAGTACACCAGGATGAGGAGGATATGGGTGTTGCTGGCGCTGGGGAGGAAATTGACCAGGAGGATTCTGATGGTGAGGTGGTTTGTTTAAGTCAGGCACCCGGGGAGACACCTGTTGTCCGTGGGAGGAATATGGCCGTTGACATGCCAGGTGAAAATACCAAAAAAATCAGCTCTTCGGTGTGGAGGTATTTCACCAGAAATGCGGACAACAGGTGTCAAGCCGTGTGTTCCCTTTGTCAAGCTGTAATAAGTAGGGGTAAGGACGTTAACCACCTCGGAACATCCTCCCTTATACGTCACCTGCAGCGCATTCATAATAAGTCAGTGACAAGTTCAAAAACTTTGGGTGACAGCGGAAGCAGTCCACTGACCAGTAAATCCCTTCCTCTTGTAACCAAGCTCACGCAAACCACCCCACCAACTCCCTCAGTGTCAATTTCCTCCTTCCCCAGGAATGCCAATAGTCCTGCAGGCCATGTCACTGGCAATTCTGACGAGTCCTCTCCTGCCTGGGATTCCTCCGATGCATCCTTGCGTGTAACGCCTACTGCTGCTGGCGCTGCTGTTGTTGCCGCTGGGAGTCGATGGTCATCCCAGAGGGGAAGTCGTAAGCCCACTTGTACTACTTCCAGTAAGCAATTGACTGTTCAACAGTCCTTTGCGAGGAAGATGAAATATCACAGCAGTCATCCTACTGCAAAGCGGATAACTGAGTCCTTGACAACTATGTTGGTGTTAGACGTGCGTCCGGTATCCGCCGTTAGTTCACAGGGAACTAGACAATTTATTGAGGCAGTGTGCCCCCGTTACCAAATACCATCTAGGTTCCACTTCTCTAGGCAGGCGATACCGAGAATGTACACGGACGTCAGAAAAAGACTCACCAGTGTCCTAAAAAATGCAGTTGTACCCAATGTCCACTTAACCACGGACATGTGGACAAGTGGAGCAGGGCAGGGTCAGGACTATATGACTGTGACAGCCCACTGGGTAGATGTATGGACTCCCGCCGCAAGAACAGCAGCGGCGGCACCAGTAGCAGCATCTCGCAAACGCCAACTCTTTCCTAGGCAGGCTACGCTTTGTATCACCGCTTTCCAGAATACGCACACAGCTGAAAACCTCTTACGGCAACTGAGGAAGATCATCGCGGAATGGCTTACCCCAATTGGACTCTCCTGTGGATTTGTGGCATCGGACAACGCCAGCAATATTGTGTGTGCATTAAATATGGGCAAATTCCAGCACGTCCCATGTTTTGCACATACCTTGAATTTGGTGGTGCAGAATTTTTTAAAAAACGACAGGGGCGTGCAAGAGATGCTGTCGGTGGCCAGAAAAATTGCGGGACACTTTCGGCGTACAGGCACCACGTACAGAAGACTGGAGCACCACCAAAAACTACTGAACCTGCCCTGCCATCATCTGAAGCAAGAAGTGGTAACGAGGTGGAATTCAACCCTCTATATGCTTCAGAGGTTGGAGGAGCAGCAAAAGGCCATTCAAGCCTATACAATTGAGCACGATATAGTAGGTGGAATGCACCTGTCTCAAGTGCAGTGGAGAATGATTTCAACGTTGTGCAAGGTTCTGATGCCCTTTGAACTTGCCACACGTGAAGTCAGTTCAGACACTGCCAGCCTGAGTCAGGTCATTCCCCTCATCAGGCTTTTGCAGAAGAAGCTGGAGGCATTGAAGAAGGAGCTAAAAGGGAGCGATTCCGCTAGGCATGTGGGACTTGTGGATGCAGCCCTTAATTCGCTTAACAAGGATTCACGGGTGGTCAATCTGTTGAAATCAGAGCACTACATTTTGGCCACCGTGCTCGATCCTAGATTTAAAGCCTACCTTGGATCTCTCTTTCCGGCAGACACAGGTCTGCTGGGGTTGAAAGACCTGCTGGTGACAAAATTGTCAAGTCAAGCGGAACGCGACCTGTCAACATCTCCTCCTTCACATTCTCCCGCAACTGGGGGTGCGAGGAAAAGGCTCAGAATTCCGAGCCCACCCGCTGGCGGTGATGCAGGGCAGTCTGGAGCGACTGCTGATGCTGACATCTGGTCCGGACTGAAGGACCTGACAACGATTACGGACATGTCGTCTACTGTCACTGCATATGATTCTCTCAACATTGATAGAATGGTGGAGGATTATATGAGTGACCGCATCCAAGTAGGCACGTCACACAGTCCGTACTTATACTGGCAGGAAAAAGAGGCAATTTGGAGGCCCTTGCACAAACTGGCTTTATTCTACCTAAGTTGCCCTCCCACAAGTGTGTACTCCGAAAGAGTGTTTAGTGCCGCCGCTCACCTTGTCAGCAATCGGCGTACGAGGTTACATCCAGAAAATGTGGAGAAGATGATGTTCATTAAAATGAATTATAATCAATTCCTCCGCGGAGACATTGACCAGCAGCAATTGCCTCCACAAAGTACACAGGGAGCTGAGATGGTGGATTCCAGTGGGGACGAATTGATAATCTGTGAGGAGGGGGATGTACACGGTGATATATCGGAGGGTGAAGATGAGGTGGACATCTTGCCTCTGTAGAGCCAGTTTGTGCAAGGAGAGATTAATTGCTTCTTTTTTGGGGGGGGTCCAAACCAACCCGTCATATCAGTCACAGTCGTGTGGCAGACCCTGTCACTGAAATGATGGGTTGGTTAAAGTGTGCATGTCCTGTTTTGTTTATACAACATAAGGGTGGGTGGGAGGGCCCAAGGACAATTCCATCTTGCACCTCTTTTTTCTTTTCTTTTTCTTTGCATCATGTGCTGATTGGGGAGGGTTTTTTGGAAGGGACATCCTGCGTGACACTGCAGTGCCACTCCTAGATGGGCCCGGTGTTTGTGTCGGCCACTAGGGTCGCTAATCTTACTCACACAGTCAGCTACCTCATTGCGCCTCTTTTTTTCTTTGCGTCATGTGCTGTTTGGGGAGGGTTTTTTGGAAGGGACATCCTGCGTGACACTGCAGTGCCACTCCTAGATGGGCCCGGTGTTTGTGTCGGCTACTAGGGTCGCTAATCTTACTCACACAGCTACCTCATTGCGCCTCTTTTTTTCTTTGCGTCATGTGCTGTTTGGGGAGGGTTTTTTGGAAGGGACATCCTGCGTGACACTGCAGTGCCACTCCTAGATGGGCCCGGTGTTTGTGTCGGCCACTAGGGTCGCTAATCTTACTCACACAGCTACCTCATTGCGCCTCTTTTTTTCTTTGCGTCATGTGCTGTTTGGGGAGGGTTTTTTGGAAGGGACATCCTGCGTGACACTGCAGTGCCACTCCTAGATGGGCCCGGTGTTTGTGTCGGCCACTAGGGTCGCTAATCTTACTCACACAGCTACCTCATTGCGCCTCTTTTTTTCTTTGCGTCATGTGCTGTTTGGGGAGGGTTTTTTGGAAGGGACATCCTGCGTGACACTGCAGTGCCACTCCTAGATGGGCCCGGTGTTTGTGTCGGCCACTAGGGTCGCTTATCTTACTCACACAGCGACCTCGGTGCAAATTTTAGGACTAAAAATAATATTGTGAGGTGTGAGGTATTCAGAATAGACTGAAAATGAGTGTAAATTATGGTTTTTGAGGTTAATAATACTTTGGGATCAAAATGACCCCCAAATTCTATGATTTAAGCTGTTTTTTAGTGTTTTTTGAAAAAAACACCCGAATCCAAAACACACCCGAATCCGACAAAAAAAATTTGGTGAGGTTTTGCCAAAACGCGTTCGAACCCAAAACACGGCCGCGGAACCGAACCCAAAACCAAAACACAAAACCCGAAAAATTTCAGGCGCTCATCTCTAACAACGTTGAAATCATTCTCCACTGTGCTTGAGTCAGGTGCATTCCCCCTCCTTTGCCTATATCGTAGGCAGATGTATAGGCTTGAATGGCCTTTTGCTGCTCCTCCATCCTCTGAAGCATATAGAGGGTTGAATTCCACCTCGTTACCACCTCTTGCTTCAGCTGATGGCGGGGCAGGTTCAGGAGTGTTTGCTGCTGCTTCAGTCTTCGGCACGCGGTGGCTGATTGCTGAAAGTGGCCCGCAATTCTTCGGGCCACCGACAGCATCTCTTGCACGCCCCTGTCATTTTAAAAAAAAATTCTGCACCACCAAATTCAATGTATGTGCAAAACATGGGACGTGCTGGAATTTGCCCACATGTAATGCACGCACAATATTGGTGGCGTTGTCCGATGTCACAAATCACCAGGAGAGTCCAATTGGGGTAAGCCAATCTGCGATGATGTTCCTTAGTTTCCGTAAGAGGTTGTCAGCTCTGTGCCTCTTCTGGAAAGCGGTGATACAAAGCGTAGCCTGCCTAGGAACGAGTTGGCGTTTGTGAGATGCTGCTATTGGTGCCGCCGCTGCTGTTGTTGCTGCGGAAGGCAATACATCTACCCAGTGGGCTGTCACAGTCATATAGTCCTGAGTCTGCCCTGCTCCACTTGTCCACATGTCCGTGGTTAAGTGGACATTGGGTACAACTGCAATTTTTAGGACACTGGTGAGTCTTTTTCTGATGTCTGTGTACATTCTCGGTATCCCCTGCCTAGAGAAGTGGAACCTAGATGGTATTTGGTACCGGGGACACACTACCTCAAGAAATTCTCTAAGTACCTGTGAACTAACGCTGGACACCGGACGCACGTCTAACACCAACACAGCTGCCAAGGCCTGAGTTATCCGCTTTGCAACAGGATGACTGCTGTGATATTTCATCTTCCTCGCAAAGGACTGTTGGACAGTCAGTTGCTTACTGGAAGTAGTACAAGTGGTCTTCCGACTTCCCCTCTGGGATGATCGACTCCCAGTAGCAACAGCAGCAGTAGACGTTACACTCAAGGATCCATCGGAGGAATCCCAGTCAGGAGAGGACTCGTCAGACTTGCCAGTGACATGGCCTGCAGGACTATTGGCTTTCCTGTCTAAGGAGGAAATTGACATTGAGGGAGTTGGTGGTGTGGTTTGAAGGAGCTTGGGTACAAGAGGAAGGGATTTAGTTGTCAGTGGACTGCTTCCGCTGTCACCCAAAGGTTTTGAACTTGTCAATGACTTCTGATGAATGCGCTCCAGGTGACGTATAAGGGAGGATGTTCCTAGGTGGTTAACATCATTACCCCTACTTATTAAAGCTCGACACAGGCAACACACGGCTTGACACCAGTTGTCCGCATTTCTGTTGAAATAATTCCACACCGAAGAGGTGATTTTTTTTGGTATTTTGACCAGGCATGTCAATGGCCTTATTCATCCCACGGACAACAGGTGTCTCCCGGGGTGCCTGACTTAAACAAACCACCTCTCCATCAGAATCCTCCTTGTCAATTTCCTCCTCAGCACCAGCAACACCCATATCCTCATCCTTGTGTACTTCAACAGTGACATCTTCAATTTGACTATCAGGAACTGGACTGCGGGTGCTCCTTCCAGCACTTGCAGGGGGCGTACAAATGGTGGAAGGAGCCACGTCTTCCCGTCCAGTGTTGGGAAGGTCAGGCATCGCAACCGAAACAATTGGACGCTCCTTGGGGATTTGTGATTTAGCCAGCTTAACTCTTTTCATTTTTCTAGCGGGAGGATGAGTGCTTCCATCCTCATGTGAAGCTGAACCACTAGCCATGAACGCAGGCCAGGGCCTCAGCCGTTCCTTGCCACTCCGTGTTGTAAATGGCACATTGGCAGGTTTACGCTTCTCTTCAGACGCTTTTAATTTAGATTTTTGGGTCATCATTTTACTGAACTTTTGCTTTTTGGATCTTACACGCTCTCTACTATGACATTGGGCATCGGCCTTGGCAGACGACTTTGATGGCATTTCATCGTCTCTGCCATGACTAGTAACAGCAGCTTTAGCACTAGGTGGAAGTGGATCTTGATCTTTCCCTATTTCACCCTCCACATTTTTCTTCTCCATTTTTTAATGTCTGGAATTATATGCCAGTAATATATTATTATATCAATAGCAATGGCCTACTGTACTGTACTACTATATACTGCTCACAACAATGCAGCACAGATATGGATACTTGAAGTGACACGGAGCTGCAAGATTCAGCAATGGGCTACTGTACTGTACAACTATATACTGTTGGTCACCAAAATGCTGCACTGTACTACTATATACTGCTCACAACAATGCAGCACAGATATGGATACTTGCAGTGACACGGAGCTGCAAGATACAGCAATGGCCTACTGTACTGTACAACTATATACTGTTGGTCATCAAAATGCTGCACTGTACTACTATATATACTGCTCACAACAATGCAGCACACATATGGATACTTGTAGTGTCACGGAGCTGCAAGATACAGCAATGGCCTACTGTACTGTACAACTATGTACTGTTGGTCACCAAAATGCTGCACTGTACTATTATATATACTGCTCACAACAGTGCAGCACAGATATGGATACTTGAAGTGACACGGAGCTGCAAGATACAGCAATGGCCTACTGTACTGTACAACTATATACTGTTGGGCACCAAAATGCTGCACTGTACTACTATATACTGCTCACAACAATGCAGCACAGATATGGATACTTGAAGTGACATGGAGCTGCAAGATACAGCAATGGCCTACTGTACTGTACAACTATATACTGTTGGTCACCAAAATGCTGCACTGTACTACTATATACTGCTCACAACAATGCAGCACAGATATGGATACTTGCAGTGACACAGAGCTGCAAGATACAGCAATGGCTTACTGTACTGTACAACTATATACTGTTGGTCATCAAAATGCTGCACTGTACTACTATATATACTGCACACAACAATGCAGCACAGATATGGATACTTGCAGTGACACGGAGCTGCAAGATACAGCAATGGCCTACTGTACTGTACAACTATATACTGTTGGTCACCAAAATGCTGCACTGTACTACTATATGCTGCTTACAACAATGCAGCACAGATATGGATACTTGAAGTGACACGGAGCTGCAAGATAAAGCAATGGCCTACTGTACTGTACAACTATATACTGTTGGTCACCAAAATGCTGCACTGTACTACTATATACTGTTCACAACAATGCAGCACAGATATGGATACTTGCAGTGACATGGAGCTGCAAGATACAGCAATGGCCTACTGTACTGTACAACTATATACTGTTGGTCACCAAAATGCTGCACTGTACTACTATATATACTGCTCACAACAATGCAGCACAGATATGGATACTATGCAGTGACACAACAATGCAGCACAGATATGGATACTATGCAGTGACACGGAGCTGCAAGATACAGCAATGGCCTACTGTACTGTACAACTATATACTGTTGGTCACCAAAATGCTGCACTGTACTACTATATACTGCTCACAACAATGCCGCACAGATATGGATACTTGAAGTGACACAGAGCTGCAAGATACAGCAATGGCCTACTGTACAGTACAACTATATATTGTTGGTCACCAAAATGCTGCACTGTACTACTATATATACTGCTCACAACAATGCAGCACAGATATGGATACTTGCAGTGACACAGAGCTGCAAGGTACAGCAATGGCCTACTGTACTGTACAACTATATAGTGTTGGTCACCAAAATGCTGCACTGTACTACTATATACTGCTCACAACAATACAGCACAGATATGGATACTTGAAGTGACATGGAGCTGCAAGATACAGCAATGGCCTGCTGTACTGTACAACTATATACTGTTGGTCACCAAAATGCTGCACTGTACTACTATATATACTGCTCACAACAATGTAGCACAGATATGGATACTTGAAGTGACATGGAGCTGCAAGATACAGCAATGGCCATCTGTACTGTACAACTCTATACTGTTGGGCACCAAAATGCTGCACTGTACTACTATATACTGCTCACAACAATGCAGCACAGATATGGATACTTGAAGTGACATGGAGCTGCAAGATACAGCAATGGCCTACTGTACTGTACAACTATATACTGTTGGTCACCAAAATTCTGCACTGTACTACTATATATATATATATACTGCTCACAACAATGCAGCACATATATGGATACTTAAAGTGACACAGTGGAGCTGCAAGATACAGCAATGGCCTACTGTACTGTACAACTATATACTGTTGGTCACCAAAATGCTGCACTGTACTACTATATATATATATATATATATATATATATATATATAGTATATACTGGTCACACAACAATGCAGCAGATATTGAGCACTGATCAGGATACTGTCTAGAACTGAGTCTGACACGGAGCTGCAAGATACAGCAATGGCCTACTGTACTGTACTAATATAATATACTGGTGTTCCCCACAATGCAGCACACTGAGCACAAATATTTGCAGCACACTGAGCACAGATATGGAGCTATTCAGGCAGAGAACGTAGCCACGTCCTCTCCGTTCTTTCTCCAATACACGAGTGAAAATGGCGGCGACGTGCGGCTCTTTATATGGAATACAAATCTCGCGAGAATCCAATAGCGGGATGATGACGTTCGGCCTCTTTCGGGTTAACCGAGCAAGGTGGGAAGATCCGAGGCTGCCTCGGACCCGTGTAAAATACGTGAAGTTCGGAGGGGTTCGGATCTCGACGAACCGAACCCGCTCATCTCTAATACAAACCAATCAGTTACAAACTGCCATGTTACAGGCCCTGTTTGAAAAAGTGACAGTTGTGAGCTGTTTGGTTGTTACTTTATCTCTCTCCAAGCTTTGATAACTCTCCTCTTCCGGAGAGCGAGAGAAAGAGAATAAAAGAGAGAGAGAGTGAGAGAGGGAGAGAGATTGTTGCTCCTGAAATGCATGATAAGGCTTCATGAGAATAAAATCTATTTAAATCTGTGCAACATTAAGTTTGGAATTTATATTCTGTTAGTAAAACAGTTATACAAAGCATAGCACTGGGCATAGAGTGGTGAGTGGGAGGCGGAAGTGGAGTGAAAGACAATCGGCCAGTTGTTTCCTGCACGTGGCGGGTTAATAGGATACAGAGCTGCTGCACTGATGCCAGAGTTGTGATTTTTTTCTAGCACCCTGATCAGCTGTACTTTCTAACTATAATCTCCAATTACTGGATGTAACATTTCTATATATAGGAAATATATGAATGCAGAGTAGGATCAAGAATACAATTGTGAAATATAAACTAGAGATGAGCGCCTGAAATTTTTCGGGTTTTGTGTTTTGGTTTTGGGTTCGGTTCCGCGGCCGTGTTTTGGGTTCGAACGCGTTTTGGCAAAACCTCACCGAATTTTTTTTGTCGGATTCGGGTGTGTTTTGGATTCGGGTGTTTTTTTCAAAAAACACTAAAAAACAGCTTAAATCATAGAATTTGGGGGTCATTTTGATCCCAAAGTATTATTAACCTCAAAAACCATAATTTACACTCATTTTCAGTCTATTCTGAATACCTCACACCTCACAATATTATTTTTAGTCCTAAAATTTGCACCGAGGTCGCTGTGTGAGTAAGATAAGCGACCCTAGTGGCCGACACAAACACCGGGCCCATCTAGGAGTGGCACTGCAGTGTCACGCAGGATGTCCCTTCCAAAAAACCCTCCCCAAACAGCACATGACGCAAAGAAAAAAAGAGGCGCAATGAGGTAGCTGTGTGAGTAAGATTAGCGACCCTAGTGGCCGACACAAACACCGGGCCCATCTAGGAGTGGCACTGCAGTGTCACGCAGGATGGCCCTTCCAAAAAACCCTCCCCAAACAGCACATGACGCAAAGAAAAAAAGAGGCGCAATGAGGTAGCTGTGTGAGTAAGATTAGCGACCCTAGTGGCCGACACAAACACCGGGCCCATCTAGGAGTGGCACTGCAGTGTACATACAATTATGGACGGGCTGCCGAGTGCCGACACAGAGGTAGCCACAGCCGTGAACTACCGCACTGTACTGTGTCTGCTGCTAATATATAGACTGGTTGATAAAGAGATAGTATACTCGTAACTAGTATGTATGTATAAAGAAAGAAAAAAAACCACGGTTAGGTGGTATATACAATTATGGATGGGCTGCCGAGTGCCGACACAGAGGTAGCCACAGCCGTGAACTACCGCACTGTACTGTGTCTGCTGCTAATATATAGACTGGTTGATAAAGAGATAGTATACTCGTAACTAGTATGTATGTATAAAGAAAGAAAAAAAAACCACGGTTAGGTGGTATATACAATTATGGACGGGCTGCCGAGTGCCGACACAGAGGTAGCCACAGCCGTGAACTACCGCACTGTACTGTGTCTGCTGCTAATATAGACTGGTTGATAAAGAGATAGTATACTCGTAACTAGTATGTATGTATAAAGAAAGAAAAAAAAACCACGGTTAGGTGGTATATACAATTATGGACGGGCTGCCGAGTGCCGACACAGAGGTAGCCACAGCCGTGAACTACCGCACTGTACTGTGTCTGCTGCTAATATATAGACTGGTTGATAAAGAGATAGTATACTCGTAACTAGTATGTATGTATAAAGAAAGAAAAAAAAACCACGGTTAGGTCACTGGTATATACAATTATGGACGGGCTGCGGAGTGCCGACACAGAGGTAGCCACAGCCGTGAACTTCCGCACTGTACTGTGTCTGCTGCTAATATATAGACTGGTTGATAAAGAGATAGTATACTCGTAACTAGTATGTATGTATAAAGAAAGAAAAAAAAACCACGGTTAGGTGGTATATACAATTATGGACGGGCTGCCGAGTGCCGACACAGAGGTAGCCACAGCCGTGAACTACCGCACTGTACTGTGTCTGCTGCTAATATATAGACTGGTTGATAAAGAGATAGTATACTCGTAACTAGTATGTATGTATAAAGAAAGAAAAAAAAACCACGGTTAGGTCACTGGTATATACAATTATGGACGGGCTGCCGAGTGCCGACACAGAGGTAGCCACAGCCGTGAACTACCGCACTGTACTGTGTCTGCTGCTAATATATAGACTGGTTGATAAAGAGATAGTATACTCGTAACTAGTATGTATGTATAAAGAAAGAAAAAAAAACCACGGTTAGGTCACTGGTATATACAATTATGGACGGGCTGCGGAGTGCCGACACAGAGGTAGCCACAGCCGTGAACTACCGCACTGTACTGTGTCTGCTGCTAATATATAGACTGGTTGATAAAGAGATAGTATACTCGTAACTAGTATGTATGTATAAAGACAGAAAAAAAAACCACGGTTAGGTGGTATATACAATTATGGACGGGCTGCCGAGTGCCGACACAGAGGTAGCCACAGCCGTGAACTACCGCACTGTACTGTGTCTGCTGCTAATATATAGACTGGTTGATAAAGAGATAGTATACTCGTAACTAGTATGTATGTATAAAGAAAGAAAAAAAAACCACGGTTAGGTCACTGGTATATACAATTATGGACGGGCTGCCGAGTGCCGACACAGAGGTAGCCACAGCCGTGAACTACCGCACTGTACTGTGTCTGCTGCTAATATATAGACTGGTTGATAAAGAGATAGTATACTCGTAACTAGTATGTATGTATAAAGAAAGAAAAAAAAACCACGGTTAGGTCACTGGTATATACAATTATGGACGGGCTGCCGAGTGCCGACACAGAGGTAGCCACAGCCGTGAACTACCGCACTGTACACTGGTTGATAAAGAGATAGTAGTATACTCGTAACAACTAGTATGACGACGGTATAAAGAATGAAAAAAAAACCACGGTTAGGTGGTATATAATACAATTATGGTTGGACGGACTGCCTGCCGAGTGCCGACACAGAGGTAGCCACAGCCGTGAACTACCGCACTGTACACTGGTTGATAAAGAGATAGTAGTATACTCGTAACAACTAGTATGACGACGGTATAAAGAATGAAAAAAAAACCACGGTTAGGTGGTATATAATACAATTATGGTTGGACGGACTGCCTGCCGAGTGCCGACACAGAGGTAGCCACAGCCGTGAACTACCGCACTGTACACTGGTTGATAAAGAGATAGTAGTATACTCGTAACAACTAGTATGACGACGGTATAAAGAACGAAAAAAAAACCACGGTTAGGTGGTATATATTATAATACAATTATGGATGGACGGACTGCCTGCCGAGTTCCGACACAGAGGTAGCCACAGCCGTGAACTACCGCACTGTACACTGGTTGATAAAGAGATAGTAGTATACTCGTAACAACTAGTATGACGACGGTATAAAGAACGAAAAAAAAACCACGGTTAGGTGGTATATATTATAATACAATTATGGATGGACGGACTGCCTGCCGAGTTCCGACACAGAGGTAGCCACAGCCGTGAACTACCGCACTGTACACTGGTTGATAAAGAGATAGTAGTATACTCGTAACAACTAGTATGACTATGACGACGGTATAAAGAAAGAAAAAAAAAACCACGGTTAGGTGGTATATAATACAATTATGGATGGACGGACTGCCTGCCGAGTGCCGACACAGAGGTAGCCACAGCCGTGAACTACCGCACTGTACTGTGTCTGCTGCTAATATAGACTGGTTGATAAAGAGATAGTATACAATACTACTAATATACTGGTGGTCAGGCACTGGTCACCACTAGTCACACTGGCAGTGGCACTCCTGCAGCAAAAGTGTGCACTGTTTAATTTTAATATAATATTATTTATCATGTACTCCTGGCTCCTGCTATAACAACCTGCAGTGCTCCCCAGTCTCCCCCACAATTATAAGCTTTATATACAATACATTGATGTGCAGCACACTGGGCTGAGCAGTGCACACAGACTGAGTCACTGTGTGACTGTGTATCGTTTTTTTTCAGGCAGAGAACGGATATATTAAATAAAACAAACAACTGCACTGTCTCTGGTGGTCACTGGTCACTGTGGTCGTCAGTCACTAAACTCTGTCTGCACTCTGCACTCTCTTCTAATCTACAGTATCACAGCAATCTCTCTCTCTCTCTTCTAAATCTAATCTAAATGGAGAGGACGCCAGCCACGTCCTCTCCCTATCAATCTCAATGCACGTGTGAAAATGGCGGCGACGCGCGGCTCCTTATATAGAATCCGAGTCTCGCGAGAATCCGACAGCGTCATGATGACGTTCGGGCGCGCTCGGGTTAACCGAGCAAGGCGGGAAGATCCGAGTCGCTCGGACCCGTGAAAAAAAAAGTGAAGTTCGTGCGGGTTCGGATTCAAAGAAACCGAACCCGCTCATCTCTAATATAAACACAGAATAATAGTAATAATATGACATCCCTTCAATGAGATGATCATTGTTTCCCACAAGACTCTGTATCAACACACTAGTCTACTGAAATAAAGTGTGCCACTCTATGCTGCTAGTGCTAGTGCACAAGCAGAACAGGATACAACCACTACATCTCTAGTAACTGATGAAGATAAGCCTGACATCTCTTTTCTGTTTCTCTTATGAACACAGGCATACTGTAGTAACAGCTGGAGAGACGACAGAGTTACTAAGACTTTGGGAGGCCCTGTTAGCTGGGAGCATGACTGCGGGAAGAGGCACAGCTTCCACCCGCCCCCCTCCACTTCCATATTCATTTTCGCGCCCCTAATTTGCTAAATGTAGCTCCCTCAGGTACAGTTGGACTTACCCACCACACCAGCTTTCAGAACAAAATGTAAGTTGCTCAAATCAATTAGGAAATACAATTCAGGTGCATGAAAGGGAGGGGGTAGTCTAAGCTAGAAATACATTGGGGATTAACCCCTGGTGTTCCCCAGCACAAGGAGCTGTACCTGTAACAAGACATGAAAGACAATATAAATATATACATATAATATAAATCCAGAGGTCTTAGTTACATACAGTTTGCAAACGTATGATAAGCCACCAGGCCCCAACAAGGCTCCTCTGATGCTGGTTAGGGACCACCAGCATCAGAGGAGCCTTGTTGGGGCCTGGTGGCTTATCATACATTTGTAAACTGTATGTAACGAAGACCTCTGGATTTCTATTATATGTATATAAATATAGTCTTTCATGTCTTGGTACAGGTACAGCTCGGTGTGCTGGGGGACACCAGGGGTAAATCCCCAATGTATTTCTAGCTTAGACTACCCCCTCCCTTTTATGCACCTGAATTGTATTTGCTAATTGATTTGAGCAACCTACATTTTGTTTTGTTAGTATGAGGGGCACGGATGGGACCAGTGTTTGGAGGGTATGCTGGTCTCTGTAGTGCCATTTGGAGATCCCGGGGGTATCTTCAGGTAAGTTAGCTCTCAATTCAGATACCATTATCATGTGGCATTATGTTACATTGGGGGTCATTCCGACCCGTTCGCACGCAGCGGTTCTTCGCTGCGGTGCGAATGGGTCGGAAATGGACATGCGCGGCAGATGCATTGCGCACGCGCGTCGTTACCTGGCGCCGATCGTCGCCAGGCAACAACACCACCAGCGACAAATGTGATTGCAGCGGAGATTGCAAGAAGATGGACAGGCGAAAGGCATTTCCGGGGCGGATACTCACCATTTCCAGCCGTTTTGGGGGAGTGGTAAAAAAAACGCAGGCGTGTCCATCCAGGCGAACGGAGAGCGGATGCCTGACTTCAGGACCGGGACCTTCATCGCTGGAGCCGTCGCACAGGGTAAGTAACTCTTACCCTGGTCTTGTTTTGCAGGAAACTTTTTAAGCATAGCAGGGCTGCAAAAGCGTTCACAGCCCTGCTTTGCTAAAATACACTCCCCCATAGGCGGAGATTAGTTGATCGCACCAGCAGCAAAAAGTTACTTGGTGCGATCAACTCGGAATGAGGGCCATTACCCGGAAGGGTTGTTATTATTATTAGTACCTGGGGCGGATCTGGGGTGCGGTTCTCCCTGGATTGGTGGGGCTGGGCTGCTTTGGGGTAGCACACTGCGAGATCCTATTTAGCACCCTCTTAACACATTTATTAATCCTTCTGGTCTTTTAATTACACTTTCACTAGTATATTCATTTTTGTATATAGATTTTGTTTTCCTTTTATTAGCACATACTAACACTTTACCTTCTCATGTTGTGCTGCCCTGGGGTAGCTGGCCTTTGCCGGTTTGTGGGGTTCTGCACCCCGGGCCCAGACCTAGAGTTAAGGACCACCAAAATCAGAGCAGCATTGTTGGGGCCTGGTGGCTTATCATACGTTTGCAAACTGTATGTAACTAAGACCTCTGGATTTCTAATATATGTACAGTATATATATATATATATATATATATATATATAGCGTAGGTAGATGGCGGCACTCAGACAGACTCCTCATCATGAATAATCAGGTCATTTACAGCCGGCTGTAGTGGTCTAATAAATGACCTGATTATTCATGATGAGGAGTCTGTCTGAGTGCCGCCATCTACCTACGCTATATACTGTGACCTAGAGTCACCTGGAGGGCACCGCAGCATTTATTTCTAGGCTTACAGGAGTGCCGGGCTACCTACAACTTGTTTATATATATATATATATATATATACACGATGTAGGTGTTCATGATGACTGAAGCCACAATCCACTGACCCCCTCACCACAGAAACAGGCGGCACTCCACGGATTTGATGTGAGATAAAAATTTATGAGGCAAACTGCATGACGAGTCCAACGTTTCAACACCGCGGCGGGAGTTTTTGTCAGGGACACATGGTGAAAACCATGCTTGCTAAAGAACACGAGTTGTTCTTCTCGGATGTCTCCATTAGCTCAAACATTCTGTTATACAAACGGTATATCGACGATCTGATTCTGTTTTGGATTGGAGACGAAGATAGCCTAAAGCAACTCTTGGGCTCAATTAACCTGGTAGATTCACCAATTCGGTTCACCCACCAATACAGTAAGGAAGTGATCCAGTATCTAGATGTCTGTATTACCATCAAGGACTGCCATATACATACGGCTGTCTATTATAAACCGACAGACCGGAACACACTCCTTGAGCACTCTAGTATTCATTAGAGATGTGCACTTGAAATTTTTCGGGTTTTGTGTTTTGGTTTTGGGTTCGGTTCCGCGGCCGTGTTTTGGGTTCGACCGCGTTTTGGCAAAACCTCACCGAATTTTTTTTGTCGGATTCGGGTGTGTTTTGGATTCGGGTGTTTTTTTCAAAAAACACTAAAAAACAGCTTAAATCATAGAATTTGGGGGTCATTTTGATCCCAAAGTATTATTAACCTCAAAAACCATAATTTCCACTCATTTTCAGTCTATTCTGAATACCTCACACCTCACAATATTATTTTTAGTCCTAAAATTTGCACCGAGGTCGCTGGATGACTAAGCTAAGCGACCCTAGTGGCCGACACAAACACCTGGCCCATCTAGGAGTGGCACTGCAGTGTCACGCAGGATGGCCCTTCCAAAAAACACTCCCCAAACAGCACATGACGCAAAGAAAAAAAGAGGCGCAATGAGGTAGCTGTGTGAGTAAGATAAGCGACCCTAGTGGCCGACACAAACACCTGGCCCATCTAGGAGTGGCACTGCAGTGTCACGCAGGATGGCCCTTCCAAAAAACACTCCCCAAACAGCACATGACGCAAAGAAAAAAAGAGGCGCAATGAGGTAGCTGTGTGAGTAAGATAAGCGACCCTAGTGGCCGACACAAACACCTGGCCCATCTAGGAGTGTCACTGCAGTGTCACGCAGGATGGCCCTTCCAAAAAACACTCCCCAAACAGCACATGACGCAAAGAAGAAAAAAAGAAAAAAGAGGTGCAAGATGGAATTGTCCTTGGGCCCTCCCACCCACCCTTATGTTGTATAAACAGGACATGCACACTTTAACCAACCCATCATTTCAGTGACAGGGTCTGCCACACGACTGTGACTGAAATGACGGGTTGGTTTGGACCCCCACCAAAAAAGAAGCAATTAATCTCTCCTTGCACAAACTGGCTCTACAGAGGCAAGATGTCCACCTCATCATCATCCTCCGATATATCACCGTGTACATCCCCCTCCTCACAGATTATCAATTCGTCCCCACTGGAATCCACCATCTCAGCTCCCTGTGTACTTTGTGGAGGCAATTGCTGCTGGTCAATGTCTCCACGGAGGAATTGATTATAATTCATTTTAATGAACATCATCTTCTCCACATTTTCTGGAAGTAACCTCGTACGCCGATTGCTGACAAGGTGAGCGGCGGCACTAAACACTCTTTTGGAGTACACACTTGTGGGAGAGCAACTTAGGTAGAATAAAGCCAGTTTGTGCAAGGGCCTCCAAATTGCCTCTTTTTCCTGCCAGTATAAGTACGGACTGTGTGACGTGCCTACTTGGATGCGGTCACTCATATAATCCTCCACCATTCTTTCAATGGGGAGAGAATCATATGCAGTGACAGTAGACGACATGTCCGTAATCGTTGTCAGGTCCTTCAGTCCGGACCAGATGTCAGCATCAGCAGTCGCTCCAGACTGCCCTGCATCACCGCCAGCGGGTGGGCTCGGAATTCTGAGCCTTTTCCTCGCACCCCCAGTTGCGGGAGAATGTGAAGGAGGAGATGTTGACAGGTCGCGTTCCGCTTGACTTGACAATTTTCTCACCAGCAGGTCTTTGAACCCCAGCAGACTCGTGTCTGCCGGAAAGAGAGATCCAATGTAGGTTTTAAATCTAGGATCGAGCACGGTGGCCAAAATGTAGTGCTCTGATTTCAACAGATTGACCACCCGTGAATCCTTGTTAAGCGAATTAAGGGCTCCATCCACAAGTCCCACATGCCTAGCGGAATCGCTCCGTGTTAGCTCCTCCTTCAATGTCTCCAGCTTCTTCTGCAAAAGCCTGATGAGGGGAATGACCTGACTCAGGCTGGCAGTGTCTGAACTGACTTCACGTGTGGCAAGTTCAAAGGGCAGCAGAACCTTGCACAACGTTGAAATCATTCTCCACTGCGCTTGAGACAGGTGCATTCCACCTCCTATATCGTGCTGAATTGTATAGGCTTGAATGGCCTTTTGCTGCTCCTCCAACCTCTGAAGCATATATAGGGTTGAATTCCACCTCGTTACCACTCATGCTTCAGATGATGGCAGGGCAGGTTCAGGCGTTTTTGGTGTTGCTCCAGTCTTCTGTACGTGGTGCCTGTACGCCGAAAGTGTCCCGCAATTCTTCTGGCCACCGACAGCATCTCTTGCACGCCCCTGTCGTTTTTAAAAAAATTCTGCACCACCAAATTCAAGGTATGTGCAAAACATGGGACGTGCTGGAATTTGCCCATATTTAATGCACACAAAATATTGCTGGCGTTGTCCGATGCCACAAATCCACAGGAGAGTCCAATTGGGGTAAGCCATTCCGCGATGATCTTCCTCAGTTGCCGTAAGAGGTTTTCAGCTGTGTGCGTATTCTGGAAACCGGTGATACAAAGCGTAGCCTGCCTAGGAAAGAGTTGGCATTTGCGAGATGCTGCTACTGGTGCCGCCGCTGCTGTTCTTGCGGCGGGAGTCCATACATCTACCCAGTGGGCTGTCACAGTCATATAGTCCTGACCCTGCCCTGCTCCACTTGTCCACATGTCCGTGGTTAAGTGGACATTGGGTACAACTGCATTTTTTAGGACACTGGTGAGTCTTTTTCTGACTTCCGTGTACATTCTCGGTATCGCCTGCCTAGAGAAGTGGAACCTAGATGGTATTTGGTAACGGGGGCACACTACCTCAAGAAATTGTCTAGTTCCCTGTGAACTAACGGCGGATACCGGACGCACGTCTAACACCAACATAGTTGTCAAGGCCTCAGTTATCCGCTTTGCAACAGGATGACTGCTGTGATATTTCATCTTCCTCGCAAAGGACTGTTGGACAGTCAATTGCTTACTGGAAGTAGTACAAGTGGGCTTACGACTTCCCCTCTGGGATGACCATCGACTCCCAGCAGCAACAACAGCAGCGCCAGCAGCAGTAGGCGTTACACGCAAGGATGCATCGGAGGAATCCCAGGCAGGAGAGGAATCGTCAGAATTGCCAGTGACATGGCCTGCAGGACTATTGGCATTCCTGGGGAAGGAGGAAATTGACACTGAGGGAGTTGGTGGGATGGTTTGCGTGAGCTTGGTTACAAGAGGAAGGGATTTACTGGTCAGTGGACTGCTTCCGCTGTCGCCCAAAGTTTTTGAACTTGTCACTGACTTATTATGAATGCGCTGCAGGTGACGTATAAGGGAGGATGTTCCGAGGTGGTTAACGTCCTTACCCCTACTTATTACAGCTTGACAAAGGCAACACACGGCTTGACAAATGTTGTCCGCATTTCTGTTTAAATACTTCCACACCGAAGAGCTGATTTTTTTGGTATTTTCACCAGGCATGTCAACGGCTATATTCCTCCCACGGACAACAGGTGTCTCCCCGGGTGCCTGACTTAAACAAACCACCTCACCATCAGAATCCTCCTTGTCAATTTCCTCCCCAGCGCCAGCAACACCCATATCCTCCTCATCCTGGTGTACTTCAACACTGACATCTTCAATCTGACTATCAGGAACTGGACTGCGGGTGCTCCTTCCAGCACTTGCAGGGGGCGTGCAAATGGTGGAAGGCGCATGCTCTTCACGTCCAGTGTTGGGAAGGTCAGGCATCGCAACCGACACAATTGGACTCTCCTTGTGGATTTGGGATTTCGAAGAACGCACAGTTCTTTGCGGTGCTTTTGCCAGCTTGAGTCTTTTCATTTTTCTAGCGAGAGGCTGAGTGCTTCCATCCTCATGTGAAGCTGAACCACTAGCCATGAACATAGGCCAGGGCCTCAGCCGTTCCTTGCCACTCCGTGTGGTAAATGGCATATTGGCAAGTTTACGCTTCTCCTCCGACAATTTTATTTTAGATTTTGGAGTCCTTTTTTTACTGATATTTGGTGTTTTGGATTTTACATGCTCTGTACTATGACATTGGGCATCGGCCTTGGCAGACGACGTTGCTGGCATTTCATCGTCTCGGCCATGACTAGTGGCAGCAGCTTCAGCACGAGGTGGAAGTGGATCTTGATCTTTCCCTAATTTTGGAACCTCAACATTTTTGTTCTCCATATTTTAATAGGCACAACTAAAAGGCACCTCAGGTAAACAATGGAGATGGATGGATACTAGTATACTTATGGATGGACGAGCGACTGCCGACACAGAGGTAGCTACAGCCGTGGACTACCGTACTGTGTCTGCTGCTAATATAGACTGGATGATAATGAGATGAAATTAATATATATATATATAATATCACTAGTACTGCAGCCGGACAGGTATATATATTTATTATGTAATGACTGATGACGGACCTGCTGGACACTGTCAGCTCAGCAGCACCGCAGACTGCTACAGTAAGCTACTATAGTAGTATGTATCAAGAAGAAAGAAAGAAAAAAAAAAAACCACGGGTAGGTGGTATACAATTATGGATGGACGAGCGACTGCCGACACAGAGGTAGCTACAGCCGTGGACTACCGTACTGTGTCTGCTGCTAATATAGACTGGATGATAATGAGATGAAATTAATATATATATATATATATATATATATATATATATATATATATATATAATATCACTAGTACTGCAGCCGGACAGGTATATATATTTATTATGTAATGACTGATGACGGACCTGCTGGACACTGTCAGCTCAGCAGCACCGCAGACTGCTACAGTAAGCTACTATAGTAGTATGTATCAAGAAGAAAGAAAGAAAAAAAAAACCACGGGTAGGTGGTATACAATTATGGATGGACGAGCGACTGCCGACACAGAGGTAGCTACAGCCGTGGACTACCGTACTGTGTCTGCTGCTAATATATACTGGATGATAATGAGATGAAATTAATATATATATATATATATATATATATATAATATCACTAGTACTGCAGCCGGACAGGTATATATATTTATTATGTAATGACTGATGACGGACCTGCTGGACACTGTCAGCTCAGCAGCACCGCAGACTGCTACAGTAAGCTACTATAGTAGTATGTATCAAGAAGAAAGAAAGAAAAAAAAAACCACGGGTAGGTGGTATACAATTATGGATGGACGAGCGACTGCCGACACAGAGGTAGCTACAGCCGTGGACTACCGTACTGTGTCTGTTGCTAATATAGACTGGATGATAATGAGATGAAATTAATATATATATATATAATATCACTAGTACTGCAGCCGGACAGGTATATATATTTATTATGTAATGACTGATGACGGACCTGCTGGACACTGTCAGCTCAGCAGCACCGCAGACTGCTACAGTAAGCTACTATAGTAGTATGTATCAAGAAGAAAGAAAGAAAAAAAAAACACGGGTAGGTGGTATACAATTATGGATGGACGAGCGACTGCCGACACAGAGGTAGCTACAGCCGTGGACTACCGTACTGTGTCTGCTGCTAATATAGACTGGATGATAATGAGATGAAATTAATATATATATATATATATATATAATATCACTAGTACTGCAGCCGGACGGCGGACAGGTATATATATTTATTATGTAATGACTGATGACGGACCTGCTGGACACTGTCAGCTCAGCAGCACCGCAGACTGCTACAGTAAGCTACTATAGTAGTATGTATCAAGAAGAAAGAAAGAAAAAAAAAACACGGGTAGGTGGTATACAATTATATATATATTATATACAATTATATATATATATATATTAAACTGGTGGTGATTAATTAAACTGGTGGTCAGGTCACTGGTCACACTATCGGCAACTTGCAAGTAGTACTCCTAAGCAGACAATCACAATATATACTGGTGGTCAGTGTGGTCACAATGGCAGTGTGGCACTCTGGCAGCAAAAGTGTGCACTGTACGTTAAAATATGTACTCCTGCTCTCAGACTCTAACTGCTCCCCACTGTCTCCCCCACAAGTCAGATATACAGTCACACTATCACTTCAGCAAGTAGTAGTACTCCTCCTAATGCTCCCCAAAATTACTAAAGTAAATACTGTGTCTCTCTCTACTCTAGTCTCACTCTCTTCTCTATAAACGGAGAGGACGCCAGCCACGTCCTCTCCCTATGAATCTCAATGCACGTGTGAAAATAGCGGCGACGCGCGGCTCCTTATATAGAATCCGAGTCTCGCGATAGAATCCGAGCCTCGCGAGAATCCGACAGCGGGATGATGACGTTCGGGCGCGCTCGGGTTAACCGAGCAAGGCGGGAAGATCCGAGTCGCTCGGCCCCGTGTAAAAAAAACTGAAGTTCGGGCGGGTTCGGATTCCGAGGAACCGAACCCGCTCATCTCTAGTATTCATCCGCCAGCTTTGAAGGCTGGATTGCCTAAATCCCAGATGACTAGGGTGGCCCGCATTACAAGCAATCCGAGAGAGTTGGATCTAGCACTAACACAGGTGGTAGATAGATTCAGAGCCAGAGGATATCCATACAAGAAGCTGTTACAACAGAAGACTGAGGTTTTAAAAAAACCGCGGGCAATGCTATTACAACCCAAAAGGGACGAGGCGACATTTGAGAAGATCCCATTAGTCACAGAATTCACCACAGCAAGTTCTGTCATCCCCAGGACCGTTAGTGCTCTCTGGCCGATTGTGAAAAGTGACCATACATTGCCGTGTTTTCATAATAAATCAGTGATGGCTAGCTACAAGCGTGGACGCAATATACGCGATATTCTGGTTCATACGGATGTTTCTCCCAAAGTCAGAACATCCACTCGTAAAGGGTGTTATAAATGCCCCTCATGTACTACATGCAACTATCTTATTGCTGGCTCTTTTTTCCAACATCCACTCACGGGCAAAAAATATATGACACATAATGTCTTAACCTGTAGTTCTCAGTACGTCATTTACGTTATCACCTGTCCGTGTGGACTATTGTATGTTGGCCAAACGATTAGAACATTTAAAGAACGCATGGCTCTCCATCGATCAGCCATTAAAGCTGCCATTGAAGGCAAGGATAATGACCAGCCAGTTGCTCGTCACTTTAAGCTATTTGGACATCCCCTCTCAAGCTTGAAGTACCAGATAGTGGATCATGTCCCTACATCCAATCGTGGTGGGGACAGACAAAAACTGCTGTCACAGCGAGAAATGCGATGGATTTCGTTGTTGAATTCCGCTGCCCCCCAGGGACTGAATAAAAAACTGACATGGAGTGTTTTTCTTTAAACAATATTTTACTGGCTAGTTTAGTGTATCTTTTCCCTTTGGAGCAATTTGTATTTGTCTAGTGGGCCATTTGTAGCAGTGTGTAGCTTGTGGGTTCTTGTTATCATGTTTTATAGTAATACACTGTACACCGTACAGTATTCTTACATAGATTAATTTAAAAATGTTTAGATTCGATTGCCGACACACGATCGCTCAGCTATTTTAATATGTCTTCACTTACACTTGTTGGAAACTTTATTTTGTTTCCTCTTATGGTTTGACTGTACCACTGTATCACTTCTTTATACTTTGTATCACTTGTTTCCTCTCCACAGTGCAGCGACGGGATGCGACGGGTGTTGATACGCTCTGGTAGCCTAGCAACGGTGACATCATTTTCAGCCGCCCGATGCCGGAGCCGCCGGCGTCTCTCCCGCCCGCCGCACCTGCGTGACTGCACTGATATGAGAGGAGCATTTAAGGTAAGAACAATGTACACTATGTTTGTTTTCACCATGTGTCCTTGACAAAAACACCCGCCGCGGTGTTGAAACGTTGGACTCGTCATGCAGTTTGTTTCATAAATTTTTATCTCACATCAAATCCGTGGAGTGCCGCCTGTTTCTGTGGTGAGGGGGTCAGTGGATTGTGGCTTCAGTCATCATGAACACCTACATCGTGCATTCATCCTAGGAGGGCACCCCGGTCTGTATTTACGTTTTTTCGAGTGCCAACTATTCCCATTATATATATATATATATATAGTCTTTCATGTCTTGGTACAGGTACAGCTTGATGTGATGGGGGACACCAGGGGTTAATCTCCAATGTATTTCTAATATATATCATACTTGCCTACCCTCCCGGAATGGGCGGGAGGCTCCTGAAAATCAGGTGGACCTCCCGCCCTCCCCTGGAAAGGTGGGCAAGTCTCTCCTTCTTTCTATCTATATTTACAAAATGGTTTGGTATATTGAGACAGATTTCATGATTGACATATTAGATCACATGACCGTGTGTTTCTTAACGACCGCACACCTCAGACCTGATCTACTTCCAACTGTAATTTGACCTAATCACAAAGTCACAGCTGTATCACTCCACAAGTGTAAATAGTACCACCTCTCACACAGACACTGCTCACAGGGGAGCAGCACATCACTGCCTCACTATGACTGCTATTTCTGACAGAAACATTTCCCAAAATGCCAAATTTACCACATAACTGAAATGATATCACATCAGACCTCATCACACATGACTTGTACAATGATGATCTATTCAAAAAATGTAAACAGGACTTCCTTGAACAGCCATTTCAGAACCAGCAAGCAGGTTATCTCCATATACAACTATTTTGTCACAACAAGTACCACTTCATTTCCTTTCTTGGGTGTGTGGTCGCGCTCTGCTATATGCATGACTTGGGTGGTTGAATGCACTCAGCCTTTGGCCTCATGTGTCACAGCGCACACCAATGCGCACGTATATCAGAGCGTAACCACACATTTATCTAGGGGGGTTGCTGCGAGGGGGGGGGGACTAAAAGGGAGCTGGGGGGGGGGACATATGAAATGGGAGGTAAGAAAGGTGCAGAACTGGTCCCAGAGGAAAGGGGATTATCTCCATCCAAAAACTTCCCGCGGTAAACCAAGATGGCGGCTGCTCTGCACCCAGCAGTGTCGGACTGGGGGCATGAAGGGCCTACCAGGGATTTCAGTGGTAGGTGTGATGTTAGTGTATTAGAATACTTAATATTTGTAGACACTCCCTTACTAATCTGTGTAAGCCTGAATCTTCAGTGATGGTCCCTAGGACCAGGGGGATGCTGGGAAGTGAGTGGTCCAGTGTGCAGTGTGTCTGGAGTTGGTGATGGAATAAACAGCACAGCAGTGAACTCACATGTCTCTGTGTCCTGATGACCTGATTTACAAACATATGAACAAAACATGGTGTCAGAAGAAGTTTAACTTGGACTGCTAGTGCTCTCAGAGTGTGAAAGAATCCTGCAGCAGTCTGTAAGGCTGTGATAGTGTCTGCAAAGCCTGCCGTGTGCTCCTCTCTTCAAACAGTGAGTAACCATGGATAAACTGGCTCCTCCAACCGGCATGCTGATGTCTGGTAACTTGTCTGAAAACTGGAAAAGATTTAAGCAAAGGTTTAATATATATCTTGCTGCATGTGGAGCTGATACAGAGGCTGACAAAACGAAGGCATCCATTTTTCTCCATGTGATAGGATAGGATGTGCTGGACATTTATAATAGTTTTCAGTTTGATGAGGGGCAGAATATGGTGCTATCTTCTATAATGCAAAAGTTTGAAGATTACTTTGTGCCAAGGAAAAATGTGACATATGAAAGATATGTTTTTCACATGTGATCAGAAGTCTGCAGATGGATTTGATCAGTATGTTACAGAGCTGCAATCACTCAGTAAAACCTGTGAGTTTGGTGATTTAAAGGATTCACTGATTAGAGATCGTATTGTCTGTGAAATACCTGATAATGGACTCAGAGAGAGATTGCTGAGAGAGCAAGACCTAACACTAGAAAAGGCAGTGAATATGTGCAGATCTGCAGAAATAACTAGATTTCAAGCCAAAACGTTACACAAGGAAGTTGATGCTGCTGTCCATGTAGTGCAGAACACAGAGCCAAGCAAACCTCCATTCTCAAGAATGAAGCAGTCTAAGCCACAGTCTAATAAGGAAATGTGTAGTAGATGTGGAAATGCTCACAATCCTAAAATGTGCCCTGCTTATGGTAAAACCTGCATGAAATGTGGTAGACTTAATCACTTTGCCAAATGCTGTAAAATGAAAAGGGAAATAACCACAGTGCATGCTGTTAAACAGAGGAATTCTTTGTGGATTGCATTGAACTTTGCAGTGCAGATAAGAAAGAATGGATTGTCCCTTTAACTGTGAAAGAGATTGTCATTCCCTTTAAGCTTGATACTGGCGCGCAGGTGAATTTAATATCGTTTCAAGACTATAAGACTTTTAGAGTAAAACCTAAAATTCATCCAGCCAAAGTGAAAGTTACAGGGTACACTGGGGAGGAAATTCCTGTGAAAGGTACATGCTTAGTGACACTGAAATATAAGGGACAACAGTTTAAAACATCTCTACTGATTGTAGATAAAAATGTGCAACCGATTCTAGGATTAAGTTCCAGTGAGAAACTAAGTTTGCTAAAGAAAGTTTTTATGGGGACATCACAAGTAGAAGATGACTGCAAATCAATGTTTACAGAATACAGATACTTGTTTGAAGGTCTAGGTTGTTTGCCTGGAAGCATAAAATAAATATAGACAAGCAAGTTTCTTCAGTGATACACCCCTGTAGAAAAGTGCCGTTTGCGCTGAGAGAAAAACTGAAACAAGAGTTAAATCGCATGGAAGCCTTGGGTGTGATACAGAAAGTTGATGAGCCTACTGAATGGGTAAGCTCCTTAGAAATTGTTGAAAAGAAAAATGGACAACTCAGAATATGTCTAGACCCCAGAGATTTAAACAAAGCTATTAAACGAGAACATTTCAAACTACCAACCAGAGATGAAATCATGTCGCAATTTGCGGGAGCAAAATGGTTCAGTAAATTGGACGCATCTTCAGGATTCTGGAAAATGAAGCTAGATGAGGCCAGCTCAAAGCTTTGTACATTTAATACACCAGAAGGTCGATACAGATTTCTTTGACTACCATATGGAATATTGTCTGCTCCAGAAGTATATCACAAAAAGATGCACATGATTTTTGAACATATTCCAGATGTTGAAACAATGATGGATGACATTATTGTCTGGGGATCTACAAAGGAAGAACATGATTCTAGATTGAGACAAGTAATGGAACTTGTCAAGAAAGTGAATCTAAAGCTAAACAAGGACAAATGTGAATTTGCCGTTAATACACTTACCTTTATGGGCGACGTGGTCTCGGATCAAGGTGTAAAACCAGACCCAAGGAAAATATCAGCCATAGTGAACATGGAACGTCCTAACAACAAAGACGACGTGAGAAGATTCCTAGGAATGATTACTTACTTAGGAAAGTTTATTTCTCAACTCTCTGAATGAACAGCCTCTCTTAGATGGTTACAATAAACAAAAAAACTCAAATAATAGCGCTCAGTGTAGTTTCATATGAAATAACTGGAAAAATACTTATAGTCCATATGAATGTGTTTAAATAGAGTCCAATCCCAGGGTGATTCCTCCTGTAGTTATCTAAGGACGATCAAATCTTCCACTCCATACGACGTATCAACAAGATTTGTTCACATATCTTGTTGATACGTCGTATGGAGTGGAAGATTTGATCGTCCTTAGATAACTACAGGAGGAATCACCCTGGGATTGGACTCTATTTAAACACATTCATATGGACTATAAGTATTTTTCCAGTTATTTCATATGAAACTACACTGAGCGCTATTATTTGAGTTTTTTTGTTTATTGTAATTTTATACGAGGGTAAGGTGGCCCTCATTTGCTCAATCAGCTGCATAAGTGAATTTGCGCCTTGGGTGTTGATTAATTTTGCTTTCTCTTAGATGGTTGTTGGACAAAGATAACGAGTGGAAGTGTTCACTGACAATGGTCCTCAGTTTTCCAGTGCTGAATTTAGACAATTTGCTGATGAGTGGTAATTTGTCCATACTACGTCAAGTCCCCACTATCCACGCTCAAATGGGTTGGTGGAAAGGTCAGTAAAAACTGTAAAGAGTCTCATAAAAAAAACTCAAGAAGGTAAGGAAGATTTCTACAAAAGTCTTTTAATCTACCGCAGTACACCTTTACAGAATGGACTTTCTCCTGCACAAATGCTGATGGGAAGGAGGATTAGAACAAATCTCCCGATACAGGATGAACTGCTTAATACACATAACTCAGCGTTGGTCAGACTGAGTAAGGAACGTCAACAGGCGAAACAGAAACTGTTCCATGACAGGCGAACAAGACGCTTATCTGATCTAAAATCGGGTGACCAAGTCCGTCTCAGCGATCACGAGAAAGGTATTTGGGTGCAGAAAGGTATTGTGTAAGCACAAGTAGCACCAAGATCTTATACTATACGGACAGAGCATGGAACGGAAGTAAGAAGAAATCGGGTGGATTTAAGATCTCAACCTAACCATAATGAAGACAACATGACTGAAGAATACCCTTCATCTGACATGTATGATGATCCTGATAATGGTGAACCAACCACGATTCTAGAAAGGTCCAACATGGTCAATGAAACACAGACTGTGTGTGAAAGACCCAAAAGGGAAATACGCAGACCTGAGAGACTCATTGAAACGTGTTAGATGATGTTCTTAATATGACGTTGTTAATTGTTGCATTGAAGCGTATAGGGCTTATCTTTAAAGAAAAGAGGATGTGATGTTAGTGTATTAGAATGCTTAATATTTGTAGACACTCCCTTACTAATCTGTGTAAGCCTGAATCTTCAGTGATGGTCCCTAGGACCAGGGGGATGCTGGGAAGTGGGTGGTCCAGTGTGCAGTGTGTCTGGAGTTGGTGATGGAATAAACAGCACAGCAGTGAACTCACATGTCTCTGTGTCCTGATGACTGGATTTACAAACATATGAACAAAACAGTAGGGGCCCATGTTTGGGAATGTGGCCAGTTTCTTGAGGAATTGGGGGCAGCTGCCTTAGAGGTCTCGCTGACCTTTAGAGTGCATGATCTGGGCCCTGATAAATATATATATAGAAAAATACTGCTAGTGCATGCATGACAATGTACCAGATTAATAACAGCGATGCACTGTAGAGAATACACCATAGTCCTGTGCAGTATAAGGTAATATATACATAATGTATAATTCAAGTGCACAATCTGGAACCTGATCCCTAGAGGAAGAGGTGTGTGTGTGTGTGGGGGGTCCCCCCTTCTCAGCCATTGGGGCCCACCGAGGGTTTCCCCTGCACCCCTGTGGGCCAGTCCAACCCTGGTGCCCAGTGACACAGTACATTGACCTGCACCTCTCAAATTTTTGGGGAAGGCCACATGCCCCCGCCCCTCCCCCAGTGTGATACCTATGTATGCATACCCATGGGGTCCGCAGCTGCAGCATGGGGGTTCATGATCTTGGAATTATAGGGGACATTTAAATCTCCTGTGTACTCTCGGGCCTATACAGCGGCCCGAACTCAAATAATCTGTACCCGCCCCCTTTCAGTGACGCACTGAGGGGGGGTTTCTGAGTACCCAGAAACCACCCCCTGATGGACCAAATCAATTTTATGGCTAATTGTGGCTTACGAGTATAGCTACGCCCACTTGCGGCATTAGGCTCCGCCCACTCACGGCATTTTGCCGCGATTCGCGGACCCTCCGGGTAGAGCTACACACACTGACCTCTCTCAGCCAGCTGCAGGTGAACCAGAGCTAATGGTCACAACAAGTCTTGAGGCTGCCTACGCTGAATGTGACTACCACACAGACTGATCCCTTCCTAGCTGACCTCGGTAAGGAACCTCTCCCAGTATACAGTACCAACATTTTTGTACATGTGCACTGATTCTTTAGCTTAATGCATTATATATATATATATATATATATATATATATATATATAAATTTTTCAAGCCAAATTGACAAATTTAATAGCACCAGGAAAAGCTAATGGGAACATAACTAATTGAATACATTTTTTAAATATATAGAGTAAATAATAATATAACAATTATCTATATGTAAAATTACTGTCGGCTACTTGATTGAGGGGGTAATTCAGACCTGATCGCTCGCAAATGTTTTTTTGCTGTCCTGTGTTCAGATACTTTGCCGCCTACAGGGGAGTGTATTTTCGCTGTGCAAGTGTGTGTTCGCATGTGTAGCTGAGCTGCACAAACTGATTTTGTGCAATCTCTGAGTAGCCCAGGACTTACTCAGCCGCTGCGATCACTTCAGCCTGTCCGGGTTCGGAATTGACGTCAGACACCCACCCTGCAAATGCTCAGACACGCCTGCGTTTTCCCTGACACTCCCAGAAAATGGTCAATTGCCACCCACAAACGCCCACTTCCTGTCAATCTCCTTGCGATCGCCTATGCAATCACTTTTTCTCTAACGTCCTAGTGGATGCTGGGGACTCCGTAAGGACAATGGGGATAGACGGTCTCCGCAGGAGACATGGGCACTTTAAGAAAGAATTTAGGTTCTGGTGTGCACTGGCTCCTCCCTCTATGCCCCTCCTCCAGACCTCAGTTTGATACTGTGCCCAGACGAGCTTGGTGCTTTTCAGTGAGCTCTCCTGAGTTTGCTGTAAGAAAGTATTTTGTTAGGTTTTTTATTTTCAGGGAGCTCTGCTGGCAACAGACTCCCTGCATCGTGGGACTGAGGGGAGAGAAGCAGCCCTACTCTCTGAAGCTAGGTCCTGCTTCTTAGGCTACTGGACACCATTAGCTCCAGAGGGATCGGTACGCAGGATCTCACCCTCGCCGTCCGGTCCCGGAGCCGCGCCACCGTCCCCCTCGCAGAGCCGGTAGACAGAAGCCAGGTGAGTATGAGAAGCAAAGAAGACTTCACAGGCGGCAGAAGACTCCGTGTTCTTCACTGAGGTAACGCACAGCACTGCAGCTGTGCGCCATTGCTCCACACAACTACACATACTCCGGTCACTGTAAGGGTGCAGGGCGCGGGGGGGGGGGGGGGGGGGGAGGCCCTGGGCAGCATTTGGGACCTCTTTTGGCAAAGATAAGCATATATACAGCTGGGCACTGTATATATGTATGAGCCCCCGCCCAAAAAAATTGCATATTTAAGCGGGACAGAAGCCCGCCGCCGAGGGGGCGGGGCTTCTTCCTCAGCACTCACCAGCGCCATTTTTTCTCCACAGCTCCGCTGAGAGGAAGCTCCCCAGGCTCTCCCCTGCAGATACACGGTAGAAGAGGGTAAAAAGAGAGGGGGGGCACATAATTAGGCGCAAAAAGCAATATAAATAGCAGCTACTGGGTTAACATTAAGTTACTGTGTTATTCCTGGGTTTATAGCGCTGGGGTGTGTGCTGGCATACTCTCTCTCTGTCTCTCCAAAGGGCCTTGTGGGGGAACTGTCTTCAGAGAGGGCATTCCCTGTGTGTGTGGTGTGTCGGTACGCTTGTGTTGACATGTCTAATGAGGAAGACTATGTGGAAGCAGAGCGGGAGTATATGAATGTGGTGTCTCCGCTGACGGCGCCGACACCTGATTGGATGGATATGTGGAAGGTTTTAAATGATAATGTTAATTCCTTGCATAAAAAGTTAGAAAAAGCTGAAGCCTCGGGACAGTCAGGGTCCCAACCCGTGCCTGATCCTATGTCACAGAGGCCGTCAGGGTCTCAGAAGCGCCCACTATCCCAAACTGTTGACACAGATACCGACATGGATTCTGACTCCAGTGTCGATTACGATGATGCAAAGTTACAGCCAAAATTGGCTAAATCCATCCGTTATATGATTATAGCAATTAAGGATGTGTTGCACATCACAGAGGAAACCCCAGTCCCTGACAAGAGGGTTTATATGTATGGGGAAAAGAAGCCGGAGGTAACCTTTCCCCCCTCACACGAGCTAAATGAGTTATGTGAAAAGGCTTGGGAATCTCCAGATAAAAAACTGCAGATTTCCAAAAGGATTCTTATGGCGTATCCTTTCCCGCCAACGGACAGGTTACGCTGGGAATCCTCCCCTAGGGTGGACAAAGCTTTAACACGCTTATCCAAGAAAGTAGCCCTGCCGTCACAGGATACGGTTACCCTCAAAGATGCTGTGGATCGCAAACAGGAGGTTACCCTGAAGTCCATTTATACACATTCAGGTACCTTACTGAGGCCGACAATCGCGTCGGCCTGGGTGTGTAGTGCTGTAGCAGCATGGACGGATACCTTATCTGAGGAAATTGATACCTTAGACAAGGATACTGTATTGTTGACCCTGGGGAATATTAAAGACGCTGTCCTATATATGAAAGATGCTCAAAGAGACATTAGTCTACTGGGTTCTAGAATAAATTAGAGATGAGCGCCGGAAATTTTTCGGGTTTTGTGTTTTGGTTTTGGGTTCGGTTCCGCGGCCGTGTTTTGGGTTCGACCGCGTTTTGGCAAAACCTAACCGAATTTTTTTTGTCGGATTCGGGTGTGTTTTGGATTCGGGTGTTTTTTTCAAAAAACACTAAAAAACAGCTTAAATCATAGAATTTGGGGGTCATTTTGATCCCAAAGTATTATTAACCTCAAAAACCATAATTTACACTCATTTTCAGTCTATTCTGAATACCTCACACCTCACAATATTATTTTTAGTCCTAAAATTTGCACCTAGGTCGCTGGATGACTAAGCTAAGCGACCCTAGTGGCCGACACAAACACCGGGCCCATCTAGGAGTGTCACTGCAGTGTCACGCAGGATTTCCCTTCCAAAAAACCCTCCCCAAACAGCACATGACGCAAAGAAAAAAAGAGGCGCAATGAGGTAGCTGTGTGAGTAAGATAAGCAACCCTAGTGGCCGACACAAACACCGGGCCCATCTAGGAGTGGCACTGCAGTGTCACGCAGGATGTCCCTTCCAAAAAACCCTCCCCAAACAGCACATGACGCAAAGAAAAAAAGAGGCGCAATGAGGTAGCTGTGTGAGTAAGATAAGCGACCCTAGTGGCCGACACAAACACCGGGCCCATATAGGAGTGGCACTGCAGTGTCACGCAGGATGTCCCTTCCAAAAAACCCTCCCCAAACAGCACATGACGCAAAGAAAAAAAGAGGCGCAATGAGGTAGCTGTGTGAGTAAAATAAGCGACCCTAGTGGCCGACACAAACACCGGGCCCATCTAGGAGTGGCACTGCAGTGTCACGCAGGATGTCCCTTCCAAAAAACTACTCCCCAAACAGCACATGACGCAAAGAAAAATTAAAGAAAAAAGAGGTGCAAGATGGAATTGTCCTTGGGCCCTCCCACCCACCCTTATGTTGTATAAACAGGACATGCACACTTTAACCAACCCATCATTTCAGTGACAGGGTCTGCCACACGACTGTGACTGAAATGACGGGTTGGTTTGGACCCCCACCAAAAAAGAAGCAATTAATCTCTCCTTGCACAAACTGGCTCTACAGAGGTAAGATGTCCACCTCATCATCATCCTCCGATATATCACCGTGTACATCCCCCTCCTCACAGATTATCAATTCGTCCCCACTGGAATCCACCATCTCAGCTCCCTGTGTACTTTGTGGAGGCAATTGCTGCTGGTCAATGTCTCCACGGAGGAATTGATTATAATTCATTTTAATGAACATCATCTTCTCCACATTTTCTGGATGTAACCTCGTACGCCGATTGCTGACAAGGTGAGCGGCGGCACTAAACACTCTTTCGGAGTACACACTTGTGGGAGGGCAACTTAGGTAGAATAAAGCCAGTTTGTGCAAGGGCCTCCAAATTGCCTCTTTTTCCTGCCAGTATAAGTACGGACTGTGTGACGTGCCTACTTGGATGCGGTCACTCATATAATCCTCCACCATTCTTTCAATGGTGAGAGAATCATATGCAGTGACAGTAGACGACATGTCCGTAATCGTTGTCAGGTCCTTCAGTCTGGACCAGATGTCAGCATCAGCAGTCGCTCCAGACTGCCCTGCATCACCGCCAGCGGGTGGGCTCGGAATTCTGAGCCTTTTCCTCACACCCCCAGTTGCGGGAGAATGTGAAGGAGGAGATGTTGACAGGTCGCGTTCCGCTTGACTTGACAATTTTCTCACCAGCAGGTCTTTCAACCCCAGCAGACTTGTGTCTGCCGGAAAGAGAGATCCAAGGTAGGCTTTAAATCTAGGATCGAGCACGGTGGCCAAAATGTAGTGCTCTGATTTCAACAGATTGACCACCCGTGAATCCTTGTTAAGCGAATTAAGGGCTCCATCCACAAGTCCCACATGCCTAGCGGAATCGCTCCGTGTTAGCTCCTCCTTCAATGTCTCCAGCTTCTTCTGCAAAAGCCTGATGAGGGGAATGACCTGACTCAGGCTGGCAGTGTCTGAACTGACTTCACGTGTGGCAAGTTCAAAGGGCATCAGAACCTTGCACAACGTTGAAATCATTCTCCACTGCACTTGAGACAGGTGCATTCCACCTCCTATATCGTGCTCAATTGTATAGGCTTGAATGGCCTTTTGCTGCTCCTCCAACCTCTGAAGCATATAGAGGGTTGAATTCCACCTCGTTACCACTTCTTGCTTCAAATGATGGCAGGGCAGGTTCAGTAGTTTTTGGTGGTGCTCCAGTCTTCTGTACGTGGTGCCTGTACGCCGAAAGTGTCCCGCAATTCTTCTGGCCACCGACAGCATCTCTTGCACGCCCCTGTCGTTTTTTAAAAAATTCTGCACCACCAAATTCAAGGTATGTGCAAAACATGGGACGTGCTGGAATTTGCCCATATTTAATGCACACACAATATTGCTGGCGTTGTCCGATGCCACAAATCCACAGGAGAGTCCAATTGGGGTAAGCCATTCCGCGATGATCTTCCTCAGTTGCCGTAAGAGGTTTTCAGCTGTGTGCGTATTCTGGAAAGCGGTGATACAAAGCGTAGCCTGCCTAGGAAAGAGTTGGCGTTTGCGAGATGCTGCTACTGGTGCCGCCGCTGCTGTTCTTGCGGCGGGAGTCCATACATCTACCCAGTGGGCTGTCACAGTCATATAGTCCTGACCCTGCCCTGCTCCACTTGTCCACATGTCCGTGGTTAAGTGGACATTGGGTACAACTGCATTTTTTAGGACACTGGTGAGTCTTTTTCTGACGTCCGTGTACATTCTCGGTATCGCCTGCCTAGAGAAGTGGAACCTAGATGGTATTTGGTAACGGGGGCACACTGCCTCAATAAATTGTCTAGTTCCCTGTGAACTAACGGCGGATACCGGACGCACGTCTAACACCAACATAGTTGTCAAGGCCTCAGTTATCCGCTTTGCAGCACGATGACTGCTGTGATATTTCATCTTCCTCGCAAAGGACTGTTGGACAGTCAATTGCTTACTGGAAGTAGTACAAGTGGGCTTACGACTTCCCCTCTGGGATGACCATCGACTCCCTGCAGCAACAACAGCAGCGCCAGCAGCAGTAGGCGTTACACGCAAGGATGCATCGGAGGAATCCCAGGAAGGAGAGGACTCGTCAGAATTGCCAGTGACATGGCCTGCAGGACTATTGGCATTCCTGGGGAAGGAGGAAATTGACACTGAGGGAGTTGGTGGGGTGGTTTGCGTGAGCTTGGTTACAAGAGGAAGGGATTTACTGGTCAGTGGACTGCTTCCGCTGTCGCCCAAAGTTTTTGAACTTGTCACTGACTTATTATGAATGCGCTGCAGGTGACGTATAAGGGAGGATGTTCCGAGGTGGTTAACGTCCTTACCCCTACTTATTACAGCTTGACAAAGGCAACACACGGCTTGACACCTGTTGTCCGCTTTTCTGTTGAAATACCTCCACACTGAAGAGCTGATTTTTTTGGTATTTTCACCAGGCATGTCAACGGCCATATTCCTCCCACGGACAGCAGGTGTCTCCCCGGGTGCCTGACTTAAACAAACCACCTCACCATCAGAATCCTCCTGGTCAATTTCCTCCCCAGCGCCAGCAACACCCATATCCTCCTCATCCTGGTGTACTTCAACACTGACATCTTCAATCTGACTATCAGGAACTGGACTGCGGGTGCTCCTTCCAGCACTTGCAGGGGGCGTGCAAATGGTGGAAGGCGCATGCTCTTCACGTCCAGTGTTGGGAAGGTCAGGCATCGCAACCGACACAATTGGACTCTCCTTGTGGATTTGGGATTTCGAAGAACGCACAGTTCTTTGCGGTGCTTTTGCCAGCTTGAGTCTTTTCAGTTTTCTAGCGAGAGGCTGAGTGCTTCCATCCTCATGTGAAGCTGAACCACTAGCCATGAACATAGGCCAGGGCCTCAGCCGTTCCTTGCCATTCCGTGTGGTAAATGGCATATTGGCAAGTTTACGCTTCTCCTCCGACAATTTTATTTTAGGTTTTGGAGTCCTTTTTTTACTGATATTTGGTGTTTTGGATTTGACATGCTCTGTACTATGACATTGGGCATCGGCCTTGGCAGACGACGTTGCTGGCATTTCATCATCTCGGCCATGACTAGTGGCAGCAGCTTCAGCACGAGGTGGAAGTGGATCTTGATCTTTCCCTAATTTTGGAACCTCAACATTTTTGTTCTCCATATTTTAATAGGCACAACTAAAAGGCACCTCAGGTAAACAATGGAGATGGATGGATACTAGTATACAATTATGGATGGACTGCCGAGTGCCGACACAGAGGTAGCTACAGCCGTGAACTACCGTACTGTGTCTGCTGCTAATATAGACTGGTTGATAATGAGATGTAGTATGTATAAAGAAGAAAGAAAAAAAAAACCACGGGTAGGTGGTATACAATTATGGATGGACTGCCGAGTGCCGACACAGAGGTAGCTACAGCCGTGGACTACCGTACTGTACTGTGTCTGCTGCTAATATAGACTGGATGATAATGAGATGTAGCATGTATAAAGAAGAAAGAAAAAAAAAACCACGGGTAGGTGGTATACAATTATGGATGGACTGCCGAGTGCCGACACAGAGGTAGCTACAGCCGTGGACTACCGTACTGTACTGTGTCTGCTGCTAATATAGACTGGATGATAATGAGATGTAGTATGTATAAAGAAGAAAGAAAAAAAAAAACACGGGTAGGTGGTATACAATTATGGATGGACTGCCGAGTGCCGACACAGAGGTAGCTACAGCCGTGAACTACCGTACTGTGTCTGCTGCTAATATAGACTGGTTGATAATGAGATGTAGTATGTATAAAGAAGAAAGAAAAAAAAAACCACGGGTAGGTGGTATACAATTATGGATGGACTGCCGAGTGCCGACACAGAGATAGCTACAGCCGTGGACTACCGTACTGTACTGTGTCTGCTGCTAATATAGACTGGATGATAATGAGATGTAGTATGTATAAAGAAGAAAGAAAAAAAAAACCACGGGTAGGTGGTATACAATTATGGATGGACTGCCGAGTGCCGACACAGAGGTAGCTACAGCCGTGGACTACCGTACTGTACTGTGTCTGCTGCTAATATAGACTGGATGATAATGAGATGTAGTATGTATAAAGAAGAAAGAAAAAAAAACCACGGGTAGGTGGTATACAATTATGGATGGACTGCCGAGTGCCGACACAGAGGTAGCTACAGCCGTGGACTACCGTACTGTACTGTGTCTGCTGCTAATATAGACTGGATGATAATGAGATGTAGTATGTATAAAGAAGAAAGAAAAAAAAAACCACGGGTAGGTGGTATACAATTATGGATGGACTGCCAAGTGCCGACACAGAGGTAGCTACAGCCGTGAACTACCGTACTGTGTCTGCTGCTAGTATAGACTGGATGATAAATAATGATATAAAATATATATATATATCACTACTGCAGCCGGACAGGTATATATTATATAATGAGGGACCTGCTGGACACTGTCTGTCAGCAGAATGAGTTTTTTAATTTTTATAGAATAAAAAAACACCACACAAGTCACACGACGAGTGTACTTTTTCAGGCAGACAATCACAATATACTATACTGGTGGTCAGTGTGGTCAGGTCACTGGTCACAGTGGTCAGTGGTCAGTCACACTGGCAGTGGCACTCTGGCAGCAAAAGTGTGCACTGTTTAATATGTACTCCTGGCTCCTGCTATAACCTATAACTGCTCCCCAGTCTCCCCCACAATTAAGCTGTGTGAGCACAGTCAGATATTATACATAGATGATGCAGCACACTGGGCTGAGCACAGATATGGTATGTGAGTGTGACTGAGTCACTGTGTATCGTTTTTTTCAGGCAGAGAACAAGAACAGAACGGATTATTAAATAATAATAAATTATAAAACTGCACTGGTGGGTCAGGTCACTGGTCATCAGTCACTAGTATAACTCCTCCTAAGCTCCAGTAAGTAAATGAAGTATCTCACTCTCACTCTCCTATCTATTTTAATTTCTAAACGGAGAGGACGCAAGCCACGTCCTCTCCCTATCAATCTCAATGCACGTGTGAAAATGGCCGCGACGCGCGGCTCCTTATATAGAATCCGAGTCTCGCGATAGAATCCGAGCCTCGCGAGAATCCGACAGCGTGATGATGACGTTCGGGCGCGCTCGGGTTAACCGAGCAAGGCGGGAAGATCCGAGTCGCTCGGACCCGTGTAAAAAAACATGAAGTTCGGGCGGGTTCGGATTCAGAGAAACCGAACCCGCTCATCTCTAGAATAAATGCTATGTCGATTTCTGCCAGAAGTGTCCTGTGGACTCGGCAATGGACAGGTGATGCCGACTCAAAAAGGCATATGGAGGTTTTACCTTACAAGGGTGAGGAATTGTTTGGGGAAGGTCTCTCGGACCTTGTCTCCACAGCTACAGCTGGAAAGTCAAATTTTTTGCCTTTTATTCCCTTACAGCCTAAGAGAGCACCGTATTATCAAATGCAGTCCTTTGGATCACAAAGAAACAAGAAAGTCCGAGGTGCGTCCTTTCTTGCCAGAGGCAGGGGCAGAGGTAAGAAGCTGCACAACACAGCTAGTTCCCAGGAACAGAAGTCCTCCCTGGCCTCTTCAAAATCCACCGCATGACGCTGGGGCTCCACAGGCGGAGCTAGGCCCGGTGGGGGCACGTCTTCGAAATTTCAGCCACAAGTGGGTTCACTCCCAGGTGGATCCCTGGGCGATAGAAATTGTGTCTCATGGATACAAGCTGGAATTCGAAGAGATGCCCCCTCACCGATACCTCAAATCGTCCCTACCAGCTTCCCCCCACGAGAGGGAAATAGTGTTAACTGCAATTCACAAATTGTATCTTCAACAGGTGGTGGTCAAGGTTCCCCTCCTTCAACAGGGAAGGGGTTATTGTTCGACCATGTTTGTAGTCCCGAAACCGGACGGTTCGGTCAGACCCATATTGAATTTAAAATCCCTGAACATATACCTGAAAAGGTTCAAGTTCAAGATGGAATCGCTGAGAGCGGTCATCGCAAGCCTAGAAGGGGGGGATTTTATGGTGTCTCTGGACATAAAGGATGCATACCTTTATGTCCCCATTTATCCACCTCATCAGGTGTACCTCAGATTTGTGGTACAGGATTGTCATTACCAATTTCAGACGTTGCCGTTTGGTCTCTCCACGGCACCGAGAGTATTTACCAAGGTAATGGCGGAAATGATGGTACTCCTGCGGAAGCAAGGGGTCACCATTATCCCGTACTTGGACGATCTCCTCATAAAAGCGAGATCAAGTTGCTGAACAGCGTCGCACTTTCTCTGGAAGTGTTACGGCAACACGGCTGGATTCTGAATATTCCAAAGTCGCAGTTGGTTCCTACGACTCGTCTGCCTTTCCTGGGCATGATTCTAGACACAGACCAGAAAAGGGTTTATCTCCCGATAGAGAAAGCTCAGGAACTCATGACACTGGTCAGGAACCTATTAAAACCAAAACAGGTGTCAGTACATCACTGCACCCGAGTCCTGGGAAAGATGGTGGCATCATACGAGGCCATTCCCTTCGGCAGGTTCCATGCGAGGACCTTTCAATGGGACTTACTGGACAAGTGGTCCGGATCACATCTTCAGATGCATCAGTTAATCACCCTATCCCCTGGGGCCAGGGTGTCACTCCTGTGGGGGCTGCAGAGCGCTCACCTTCTCGAGGGCCGCAGATTCGGCATTCAGGACTGGATCCTGGTGACCACGGACGCAAGCCTCTGAGGTTGGGGAGCAGTCACACAGGGAAGAAATTTCCAAGGTCTGTGGTCAAGTCAAGAGACTTGCCTTCACATCAACATCCTGGAACTAAGGGCCATATACAACGCCCTACGTCAAGCGGAGACCCTGCTTCGCGACCAACCGGTTCTAATTCAGTCAGACAACATCACCGCGGTGGCTCATGTAAACCGACAAGGCGGCACAAGGAGCAGGGTGGCGATGGCGGAAGCCACCACGATTCTTCGCTGGGCGGAGAATCACGTAAGCGCACTGTCAGCAGTGTTCATCCCGGGAGTGGACAACTAGGAAGCAGACTTCCTCAGCAGACACGACCTCCACCCGGGAGAGTGGGGACTTCATCTGGAAGTCTTCGCACAGATTACAAGTCGGTGGGAACTGCCACAGGTGGACATGATGGCATCCCGCCTCAACAAAAAGCTACAGAGGTATTGCGCCAGGTCAAGAGACCCTCAGGCGATATCGCCCTGGTGACACCGTGGGTGTTCCAGTCGGTCTATGTATTTCCTCCTCTTCCTCTCATACCCAAGGTGCTGAGGATAATAAGAAAAAGAGGAGTGAGAACAATCCTCATTGTTCCAGATTGGCCACGAAGGACTTGGTATCTAGATCTGCAAGAAATGCTCACAGAGGACCCGTGGCCTCTTCCTCTATGACATGACTTGTTGCAACAGGGGCCCTGTCTGTTCCAAGACTTACCGCGGCTGCGTTTGACGGCATGGCGGTTGAACGCCGGATCCTAGCAGAGAAAGGCATTCCGGATGAGGTCATTCCTACGCTGATAAAGGCTAGGAAGGACGTGACAGCTCAACATTATCACCGTATATGGCGAAAATATGTTGCTTGGTGTGAGGCCAGGAATGCTCCTACGGAGGAATTCCAGCTGGGCCGTTTCCTTCACTTCCTACAGTCCGGAGTGAATTTAGGCCTAAAATTGTGTTCCATTAAGGTCCAGATTTCGACCCTATCCATTTTCTTTCAAAAGGAGTTGGCTTCTCTACCTGAAGTTCAGACGTTTGTAAAGGGAGTGCTGCATATTCAGCCTCCTTTTGTGCCTCCAGTGGCACCTTGGGATCTTAACGTGGTGTTAAGTTTCCTGAAATCCCACTGGTTTGAACCACTTAAAACGGTGGAGTTGAAATATCTCACGTGGAAGGTGGTCATGCTATTAGCCTTGGCTTCGGCTAGGCGTGTGTCAGAGTTGGCGGCTTTGTCACATAAAAGCCCCTATCTGGTTTTTCATGTGGATAGAGCAGAATTGCGGACCCGTCCACAATCTCTGCCAAAAGTGGTTTCATCTTTTCATATAAACCAACCTATTGTGGTGCCTGTGGCTACTACTGACTTGGAGGATTCCGAGTTGCTTGATGTGGTCAGGGCTTTGAAGGTTTATGTAGCCAGAACGGCTAGGGTCAGGAAAACAGAGTCGTTGTTTATCCTGTATGCATCCAACAAGCTTGGTGCTCCTGCTTCAAAGCAAACTATTGCTCGCTGAATCTGTAACACGATTCAGCAGGCTCATTCTGCGGCTGGATTGCCGCTGCCAAAATCAGTTAAGGCCCATTCCACTAGGAAGGTGGGCTCTTCTTGGGCGGCTGCCCGAGGGGTCTCGGCATTACAACTTTGCCGAGCGGCTACTTGGTCAGGTTCAAACACTTTTGCAAAGTTCTACAAGTTTGATACCCTGGCCGAGGAGGACCTCTTGTTTGCTCAATCGGTGCTGCAGGGTCATCCGCACTCTCCCGCCCGTTTGGGAGCTTTGGTATAATCCCCATGGTCCTTACGGAGTCCCCAGCATCCACTAGGACGTTAGAGAAAATAAGATTTTACTTACCGGTAAATCTATTTCTCGTAGTCCGTAGTGGATGCTGGGCGCCCGTCCCAAGTGCGGACTTCTTCTGCAATGCTTGTATATAGTTATTGCTTCAATAAGGGTTATGTTATGGTTGCATCAGGGTTTGACCTGATGCTCTGTCGTTTGTCATACTGTTAACTGGTTGGTTTCACATGTTATACGGTATGATTGGTGTGGCTGGTATGAATCTTGCCCTGGATTACCAAAATCCTTTCCTTGTACTGTCAGCTCTTCTGGGCACAGTTTCTCTAACTGAGGTCTGGAGGAGGGGCATAGAGGGAGGAGCCAGTGCACACCAGAACCTAAATTCTTTCTTAAAGTGCCCATGTCTCCTGCGGAGCCCGTCTATCCCCATGGTCCTTACGGAGTCCCCAGCATCCACTACGGACTACGAGAAATAGATTTACCGGTAAGTAAAATCTTATTTTTTGCACCATCCCGTCGCTATGCACCAATGCCTGGTGCAGTCATCCGACGAGCCTGCGCATTGTGGTGCATATGCATGCGCAGTTCAGACCTGATCGCAGGCTATGAGAAAGCGCAGCCTAGCAATCAGGTCTGAATTACTCCCTGAGATATAAATATATTAATAGCACCTGAAGTCTAAAATCATAGTGAAGTGAGGTGTAGATAGGAGTTCGATATTTATTACTGACAGCGGCTTCCTCCATCCTCCAGAATGCCGGTAGCGGGGCGAGCGATAAGAGTACCCTTGCGGGATTGCTGCGCTCGCCCCTCTGTGGGCATCCACGAGTGGAATAGCCCTGTTGCGCCGGGATTCCGGCTGGCGGCATTGTTGGTTGTTAGGATTCCGGAGTCGGTATCCTGACCGCCAGGATCTCAACAGCAGGCAAATTAAACGTATCCCATAGAAAGTGGGGAAATTTGTCTGATGGAAACCCCCCTTTACAAATCCTGCGTTTGCCCGTGCCGTTATAGCATCCATGTGACCAGACACATTATCCATTATCCATGTGACCAGACATAGCCACTCTACTCTGCATCACTATTCCCAGGAGCCCAATCCGGTACAATCCCAGTAAATCCTGGGATGTAGAGCATCCCTACCCTACCCTCATTTTAGTACCCAAACCTAAACCTCACCCTGAACATTAATCCTCATACCCTATTCTTAATACCCTAACAGCCCGAACCCCTGACCCTAACCACAAACCTTGACCTAACCATAACCCCTACATCTAATACCTTAACCAAAACTGCTAAATCAACCCAAATATCCTATTCTTTCTTAATACCCTAAACCAATCCCCTAAACTAACTATAATACCCTAACCTCTAAACCTAACACCCTGTAGATAGGGGAGATAGATCTGATAAAGATATAGTTATAGGGAATTGGGGGAGGGGATAAAGATAGATGGGTAGAGAGGGAACAGATATAAGAGAGACAGATGAGAAAAGGGGGAGCAGAGAAATGAGGGAACAGAAGGTACAGAGATGAGAGAGTCAGACAGGAGGAGGGAGACAGAGATGGGAAGGTGGGGAAGGTAGAGAAAAAAAACATGCAATGCTGTTCTTTGTAGTCTGTGACCCAGTGAATGATGGATCCAAAATAGTATTATTTTATATTACTACACTATGGGGGTAATTCAGAGTTGATCGCAGCAGCAAATGTGTTAGCAGTTGGGCAAAACCATGTGCACTGCAGGGGGGGCAGATATAACATTTGCAGACAGAATTAGATTTGGGTGGGTTATTTTGTTTGGGTGTAGTATGGTATGCCGGCGGTCGGGCTCCCGGCAACCAGCATACCGGCGCCGGGAGCCCGACCACCGGCATACCGACAGTATGGCGAGCGCAAATGAGCCCCTTGTGGGCTCGCTGCGCTCGCCACGCTGAGGGCACGGTGGCGCACTACGCGCACCACGCTATTTTATTCTCCCTCCAAGGGGGTCGTGGACCCCCACGACGGAGAATAAGTGTCGGTATGCCGGCTGTCGGGATCCCAGCGCCGGTATACTGTGCGCCGGGATCCCGACAGCCGGCATACTAAAGACCACCCTTTTGTTTCTGTGCAGAGTAAATAATGGCTGCTTTATTTTTACACTGCAATTTAGATTTCAGTTTGAACACACCCCACCCAAACCTAACTCTCTCTGCACATGTTATATCTGCCTCCCCTGCAGTGCACATGGTTTTGCCCCACTGCTAACAAATTTGCTGCTGCGATAAAATCTGAATTAGGCCCTATGACAGCCAGGGTGAGGGAACAGAGATTAAAAGAGAGACATATGGGGGGACAGAGATGAGAGAGAGACTAAGAATGGGAGGTGAAAAAGGAGGACCAGAGGTAAAATGAAAGAGAGATGGGAAGAGGGGGACAGAGATGACAGAGACAGGAGAAAGAGTGAGTCAGATAAAATTGTGAGTGATTGGGAAGAGGGAATAAAGATAAAAGAGAGATGAGAGGAACAGAGATGAGAGAAAGGGAAAGACAGACAGGCAGGGACAGAGATGAGGGACAGACAGTGTAAAGTTTTATGTACCTTTGTCCTTGTGATATTGGAGGTAGCACTGTAGAAACTATAGAGCTAAAATGGGTATACTCTGCATGATTCTGCCATCTCCTGGCTGTCCTCCTACCTCTCTAACCGTTCTTTCTCTGTCTCCTCTCATGTCTCCAATTCACCTGCATTTCCACTGCCAGTAGATGTCCATCAATGTTCTGTCCTGGGACCTCTGCTATTTTCCCTCTAAGTCACTACAGAACACTGTCCATGCAGGACGGTGTGTGGCTGTGTAACCTATGATGTCACGCTGCCACATGGACTAGGCTTTGTCAGAGCTGCCCAATTCTGCCCTGGGCCCAATGTAAGCACTAGAGCTGTGGTTGGTATCAGGCCTGCAACTCTTGATCAGTCCGAGACCCAACAGTGGATGCGTGCAGCCCCCTATGGCTACTCGAACCGCCCAGCACATGCCCTTTTCATGCATGGCACCCCTCCACATAAGTAAAAGATAACGCATTTAGGTCGACTCAATAATAGTAACAATTTACAATAAAAGAGAGACAGGGAAGCAGGGGGTCAACAATAAAAACAATTGGGAGGTATGTGGCCCCTGTGTTACAGGGTACAGTGGAGGAGGATAGCGCCTCGGTTAGGAAGCTTTGTACCTGGTCATGTGCTTTGTCTCTTCCTCCAGCCTCCTCTCCACCTTCTTCCAGCCAAAAGGCAGCTCCTCAAATCAGAAAGCGGACAGGTTCAGCTCTTTGGACACCTCCTAAAACCAGATAGAGTCAACGAAGTCAATTATTTTGTCTTGATCCACATCAAGCCTGTGGAAAAGTGGCCAGACCAACTGGGGCTACATGCCCAGATCCCTGGACACTGCTGTGTCTTTCTACTCCACCTGCATGGAACTATTCACATCATAGGAGGCAAACAGGCTTTGCAGCTAAGGGAGATCATGTGCAGACCCCATCACAGCTGGGGGACATGAGCAGGGGTGCCCAGGTTTCAGTTGGGAGCTTGATGCACCACTATGGGTTTGGATGATGTCCCTAGTCATTAGGTCAATACTTGATATCCATTCTCAGCACTGTGTAGAAGCAGTCTGCTGTAACTAGTAGTGATGTTGCACTAATAAAAATATGGGACATCTGATCTAATTCCTAAACACTTTATCACAGCACTTACTACACCCCATCTTGTAATGCACAGCACTCCACTGCGTGCACTCTTCCACCCCCTCCACCCGGACTACATTCCCAGTGCACACCTCTCAGCCTACTGACTTGGCAGGGGTGCAGCCTGGTGCTTAGGTAGAAGGAACAGTAGCACAGCCAAATACAATAGACCCCAATGGTCGGGATTGCATGTGTCAGCATTCTTTGGTGTCAGGATTCCGGCATCGGTATCCTGACCGCCAGAATCCAAACTGCCAGTAATGTAACCGCATCCCATACATTCCACCCATTATCTGTTACAAAGAATGCAGAAATGTATTAAAGTCCTGAATTTTCATTTACTCAACTATCAGTGCTCCCTTGTTGCTTTGTTTTATCTCTATTATATGCAGTGTGCTCTGCTGAATAAGGACATATTGGTACCGTTGCTTGAAAACGGTTTCTCCAAATGGACTCGTGACTTTACAGTTTCAGGAAAGAAGCTGTATTATATAAAGGTCAGCCATCTTTAGCGTACAACGGTCACAATAGGTCCACAGACAATACTTCCTTTTTAGAGTACAATTGTCCTGATCGGGGGATGAATGCAAATCCAATTTTTTGTCGCAGTTGAGTGATTATTGGCTGTCTGCACATGCAGGTAAGTCGCTTTGTGCATGTGCTGCAATGGTCTTGTGATGGCGATCGCAGAGTGGATTTAATCCCAAAGTGACTGACAGTCAGGGAGTGTTTGTGGACAATGGGGGTCATTCTGAGTTGATCGCTAGCTGCCGTTGTTCGCTGCATAGCGATCAGTGAAAAAAAGGCTAATCTGCACATGCGTATGCACCGCAATGCACACGTGCTTCGTACGGGTACGAAGTCCATTGTGGTTTTGCACCGGTTCTAGTGACGATTCCAATCGCACAGCCGAATGCAAGGAGATTGACAGAAAGAGGGCATTTATGGGTGTCAACTGACCGTTTTCTGGGAGTGCTTGGAAAAACGCAGGCGCGGCCGGGTGTTTGCTGGGCAGGTATCTGACATCATTACCGTGTCACTCGTCGCAGCAATCATCGCACAGGATAAGTAATGACAGGGCTGGTCTTGTTTTGCACAAAATGTGTTTGCAGACGCTATGCTGCACAAGAAATTACAATAATGTATACATACATGTGCACACAGGGAGCTGCACAGGCGTTCGCACTCCGGCAAAGCGAAACTACACTCACCCGTGGGCGGCGACTATGCATTTGCATGGCTGCTAAAAACTGCTAGCGAGCACTCAACTCGGAATTACTCCCAATAATAGGGAGTGGTGGCAAATACGCAGACACGCCGTGACCACATTAGGGGCATGCTTAAGGCTCTGACTCCGATCCCGTACACAACAGCAAGGCCCAGCATCTTACTTCCTGAGGCCAGGCTGCACAACTATAGCCCTACTAAGAAGTTCAATAACCAACTGATCTGCAGTGGATCCGGCATCCCAGCCATTGGGATTCACACATCTGCCGGTGGGCGTGTCAATGCAAATCCAGGCAGCTGCGACATTTGCATATTTGTGCACAGTCACTGCATACACATCTGCAGCTGCGAATCCATTAGCGTACATCTCTGAATCAGGTCCAATATTCGTAGATGAGTAATCAGAATTCAAGAAAACAAGAATATTAATTCATCACTAATCAAGTTACACTTTTAACACAATTTCTTGTTACGCCGTTACATGATAAGATAATGTTTAACTTGAAATCATTCAAGTGTCTGTAATCTGATAACATATTGTATTTTTTTAAATGAGTAAATAAACTATAATGACTAATTGGACCTCAGCAAAATGCAGTCAAATTTCTATTTTACATACCGGGTGACTTTGACATCCCACACATCTAATATGAGACCATTAAGTTCATCTGGCGTATGTGTCGGCTTTGCAGAGATTGCTCGCAAGCTCAGTCCCTACAGCGATAACTGGTACATCCATGCGATGTACTCAATTATCGCATTGTTAGTTTGGACGATTTTATCACCTGTCCTCGGCATCATCAGATGCGGATGGTGATAAATCAGCACCTCAGATTCAAATTAGGTCTCCTTGTTGTAAAGTGATTTTGTTCTGGCGGGAGTAGTCCATGTATTCCTATCCTCATTTATCTCATTTTAGAAATGTAATTTTGATAAATAGATTTAAAAACTCTTTATTGTGGCTTTATGTCCCGTTGCAGTTGTGGACTGACCCCTCTGTCGGTAGCTCATGACACCTGTGTCTCTGCCTGCACTGCATACTGGGGGTCATTCTGACTTATTCGCACGCAGCGGTTTATTGCTGCGGTGCGAATGGGTGCGGAATGCGCATGTGCGGCAGCCGCAGTGCGCGATGTTGCCTGGTGACAGGGGTTCGCCGGGTTACGTTGCGACTTACAGGAAGTGGTCGCAGAGCCAACCGCAAAGAAGATTGACAGGAAGGAGGCGTGCCAGGGCGGATCCGGACCGTTTGGAGCAGTTTTCGGTGAGTGGTGAGTAAAACGCAGGCGTGTGCAGAAGAACGGAGGGCGGATGTCTGACGTCAAAGCCGGCTCCAGCATCACAGGGATCGTCGTACAGGGTAAGTATGTATAGGACTAGTCATCTTTTGCTTGAAATTATTTTAGCTTAGCAGGGCTGCACAAGCGATCGCAGCCCTGCTAAGCTAAAATACACTCCCCCATAGGCGTGTGCTAGTTGATCGCAGCAGCAGCAAAAATTTGCTGGCTGCGATCAACTCTGAATGGCCCCCACTGTCTTTTTCACATTTTGGCTGCCTGGTTTTGCTGCTGCACAAGAAGGAGAGCTAGTGATGTCACTGTGCTCTGTCCAGGTGGCCACCAGACAGAGGGGGGCCGGGGGTACAGTATGCCCTGCGTCCCCCCTTAATCTGGCTATGGTGGTGGAGCAGCACCAGTGATAAACAAGGGTGTTTGGTTCACTTCTATAGATACTACACCAAAATTCCCTAATGGTTAGCCAATTGTTTGTGGTGACTGGCCACACCCCATCTGGTGGCTGACTCTACCCCTTAAACATGGGTCCCCTCTACTTCATATCCCCGGTGGGCCCTTCATTCCCACCCCAACACTGTCCCCTTGGGCTATACATGTTTACTGCACAACTTTCAACCCTTTCTCTAAATTTTTTACCAAGGGATCAGCCATTTTGCAATTTTTTTTGCCCCCTCATTCTCACTACGTGTGGACTAATATTTATTTTATTTCTTAACAGTCATTTACATAGATCACACATACTACAGTATGAAGCACTTCACAATATATATATTTTTCCCAGCAGTACCATATAGACATTGCTAGAAAATCCGCTTTTTCTTCCATTCACTCTGTTTATGTTATGTGATGCTGCAAGATGAGCTCTCTGTGACAGATGCAGCCACAACAGCTGCTACAATGTGACATGCGTATGTGTGTGGCGACAGTCTGTTGCTCTAAGAGAGAAAGGAATAAGTCCAGCGATCATCACAGGCAATTCTATCTGTACTCTGGGGGGGTAATTCTGAGTTGATCGCAGCAGGATTTTTGTTAGCAGGTGGGCAAAACCATGTGCACTGCAGGGGAGGCAGATATAACATGTGCAGAGAGAGTTAGATTTGGGTGGGTTATTTTGTTTCTGTGCAGGGTAAATACTGGCTGCTTTATTTGTGCACTGCAATTTAGATTGCAGATTGAACACACCATACTCAAATCTAACTCTGGGGGTAATTCCAAGTTGATCGCAGCAGGACATTTTTTAGCAGTTGGGCAAAACCATGTGCACTGCAGAGGGGGCAGATATAACATGTGCAGAGAGAGTTAGATTTGGGTGTGGTGTGTTCAATCTGCAATCTAAATTGCAGTGTAAAAATAAAGCAGCCAGTATTTACCCTGCACAGAAACAAAATAACCCACCCAAATCTAACTCTCTCTGCAAATGTTATATCTGCCTCCCCTGCAGTGCACATGGTTTTGCCCAACTGCTAAAAAATTTCCTGCTGCGATCAACTTGGAATTACCCCCTCTCTCTGCACATGTTATATCTGCCTCCCCTGCAGTGCACATGGTTTTACCCAACTGCTAACAAAGATCCTGCTGCGATCAACTCAGAATTACCCCCTATGTGCGTCAAAACCAACACGTTAGTTCCTATAAGGCTTAATACTAAATTGATTAAAGGCCTAGAAGGACTGGACTATAAGGAAAGACTTACTAGGCTGAATATGTATACACTAGAAAAGAGGCGCCTAAGAGGAGATATTATTAATATCTTCAAATATGTAAAGGGACATCACAAAGAGTTATCAGAGGAATTATTTATTAAAAGAACACAGTTTAGGACACGTGTGCACTCGCTGCGACTGGAGGATAGAAAGTTCCGAACGCAACGGAGGAAAGGGTTCTTCACTGTTAGGGCAATCAGGATGTGGAATTCCCTGCCAGGGAATGGGGTAATGGCGGACTCTGTAATTGGATTTAAAAAAGGAATGGATAAATTTCTGAATGAAAAAGCTATCCAGGGTTATAATACTTAAAATATCAACGTGGTTAATCCGGGGATAACATGAGTTATAGTAGCTAACTAGTCATAAAACATTATTTAGCAAGGATGTAGAATCATCACAACTTAAAACAGGTTGAACACGATGGTCAATTTGCCTCTATTCAACCTCAAATACTATGTTACTATGTTAATCAAAAGCTGCCAACATGGAGATTCTAGAACCAATTAAATACAGTGTAAGCAAATGTCGTGATCAAAGAAATTATTATCGCTGACATGGCCCGTATAGTAGCCATGTCCGCGATTGGAAGCAAGAGGGCAATGAAGTCTATGTGTAACTAAGTTTTATCTGGAGTTTGTATTAGATGCTTACATGGAGTTGGCAAGAGGACAGATTGTGCACAATGGACAGATTTTATTAAGTTGTATCCTTTTTTATTATAGCCTTCCATACTAGAAGTCACAAGACTCTGATGCTATGGGGATCCGGTCTCTAGGTCGACAGTAACTAGGTCGACACTATATAGGTCGACCACTATTGGTCGACAGAAACTCGACAGGGTTTCTAGGTCGACAGGGTCTCTAGGTCGACATGTTGTTCTAGGTCGACATGTTCTAGGTCGACAGGTCAAAAGGTCGACATGAGTTTTTCACGATTTTTTTTCTCTTTTTTTGAATCTTTTCATACTTAACGATCCACGTGGACTACGATTAGAACGGTAATCTGTGCCGAGCGAATCGGTAGCGGAGCGAGGCACCCTGCTGAAGCATGGCGAGCGAAGCGAGCCATGCGAGGGGACACAGTGCACTAATTGGGGTTCCCGGTCACTCTACGAAGAAAATGACACCCAATTTTTTTTAAAACTTATGTCGACCTTTTGACCTGTCGACCTAGACCATGTTGACCTAAAGACCATGTCGACCTAGAAACCCTGTCAACCTAGTTACTGTCGACCAATAGTGGTCGACCTAGACACTGTTGACCTAGTTACTATATACCTTCCATACCACACCTGATGCTATGATGGGAAAGGTTACCACTAAGAGGGCCCCGTTGTTCCCTCCTGTTGTACGTTCAGCAGCTCATATATGTACAGGCTCATGGAGTGCCAAACTTTCTCTCCTTACAGCAAGAGTGGTTTAAGAGAGGAGAGGGCCCTTGTGCAGTCTCCCCCCTCTTGCCAACGCAGTTTCTGACTAAACTCTGGCATTGTGCTAGAGTCTACTGCCCAGAACTCCTTGAACACGGCATCTGTGCCTTGTTCCTGGTTATTTTTCTACTGTACATGTGTAGATCTTTGGGAACATAACAGTCCCACCATTTTCCCAGTGATTTCTGTGGCGTAGATGTCGGTGATGTAAGTGTAATGCATGGCTGCAGGGTGTGCAGTGTGGTCCCCTATATCTACATACATTATAATAAAGATGCCCATGCCTCACTGTGATTTACCACTGCTTGTCCTACAAGAGAGTGAGTTCTACCCTCGGCCTGCCCTACCTAGTCTGTAAATTTATTGTTGTCTAATTATGTAAATTTACACTATATTGTATGTATGACATGTCAACTTACACAACTACAATTATATTCCTTGCACATGGCTGTAGAAACTTTGTACTGTAGCACCTTAAAAATGATAATAATCATAATACGCAGAGTTATGATCCTCATTGAAATTAGCAGGCAGAGAACTGGGCAGGAAAGGATTATAGATTGTTCCTGCTAAATATGTGTGTGTGGTAGAGATGAGCGGGTTCGGTTTCTCTGAATCCGAACCCGCACGAACTTCATGTTTTTTTTCACGGGTCCGAGTGACTCGGATCTTCCCGCCTTGCTCGGTTAACCCGAGCGCGCCCGACCGTCATCATGACGCTGTCGGATTCTCGCGAGGCTCGGATTCTATCGCGAGACTCGGATTCTATATAAGGAGCCGCGCGTCGCCGCCATTTTCACACGTGCATTGAGATTGATAGGGAGAGGACGTGGCTGGCGTCCTCTCCATTTAGATTAGAAGAGAGAGAGAGAGAGATTGACCTGATTTACTGGAGATTAGGAGTACTGTAGAACTGTGTAGAGAGTGCAGAGTTTACTAGTGACTGACCACAGTGACCACCAGACAGTGCAGTTTTATTTAATATATCCGTTCTCTGCCTGAAAAAAACGATACACAGTGACTCAGTCACATACCATATCTGTGTGCACTGCTCAGCCCAGTGTGCTGCATCATCTATGTATATATCTGACTGTGCTCAGCTCACACATCTTATAATTGTGGGGGAGACTGGGGAGCACTGCAGTGCCAGTTATAGGTTATAGCAGGAGCCAGGAGTACATATTATTATTAAAATTAAACAGTGCACACTTTTGCTGCAGGAGTGCCACTGCCAGTGTGACTGACCAGTGACCTGACCACACTGACCACCAGTATAGTTAGTAGTATAGTATACTATATTGTGATTGCCTGAAAAAGTTAAACACTCGTATCTGACTGTGCTCAGCTCACACATCTTATAATTGTAGGGGAGACTGGGGAGCACTGCAGTGCCAGTTATAGGTTATAGCAGGAGCCAGGAGTACATATTATTATTAAAATTAAACAGTGCACACTTTTGCTGCAGGAGTGCCACTGCCAGTGTGACTGACCAGTGACCTGACCACACTGACCACCAGTATAGTTAGTAGTATAGTATACTATATTGTGATTGCCTGAAAAAGTTAAACACTCGTCGTGTGACTTCACTTGTGTGGTGTTTTTTTTTTTATTCTATAAAAAACTCATTCTGCTGACAGACAGTGTCCAGCAGGTCCGTCATTATATAATATATACCTGTCCGGCTGCAGTAGTGATATATATATATTTTTTATATCATTATTTATCATCCAGTCGCAGCAGACACAGTACGGTAGTTCACGGCTGTAGCTACCTCTGTGTCGGCACTGGGCAGTCCGTCCATAATTGTATACCACCTACCCGTGGTTTTTTTTTCTTTCTTCTTTATACATACATACTACTACTACTACATCTCTTTATCAACCAGTCTATATTAGCATCAGACACAGTACAGTACGGTAGTCCACGGCTGTAGCTACCTCTGTGTCGGCACTGGGCAGTCCGTCCATAATTGTATACCACCTACCCGTGGTTTTTTTTCTTTCTTCTTTATACATACATACTACTACTACTACATCTCTTTATCAACCAGTCTATATTAGCAGCAGACACAGTACAGTACGGTAGTCCACGGCTGTAGCTACCTCTGTGTCGGCACTGGGCAGTCCGTCCATAATTGTATACCACCTACCCGTGGTTTTTTTTTTCTTTCTTCTTTATACATACATACTACTTCTACTACATCTCTTTATCAACCAGTCTATATTAGCATCAGACACAGTACAGTACGGTAGTCCACGGCTGTAGCTACCTCTGTGTCGGCACTGGGCAGTCCGTCCATAATTGTATACCACCTACCCGTGGTTTTTTTTTCTTTCTTCTTTATACATACATACTACTACTACTACATCTCTTTATCAACCAGTCTATATTAGCAGCAGACACAGTACAGTACGGTAGTCCACGGCTGTAGCTACCTCTGTGTCGGCACTGGGCAGTCCGTCCATAATTGTATACCACCTACCCGTGGTTTTTTTTTCTTTCTTCTTTATACATACATACTACTACTACTACATCTCTTTATCAACCAGTCTATATTAGCAGCAGACACAGTACAGTACGGTAGTCCACGGCTGTAGCTACCTCTGTGTCGGCACTGGGCAGTCCGTCCATAATTGTATACCACCTACCCGTGGTTTTTTTTTCTTTCTTCTTTATACATACATACTACTACTACTACATCTCTTTATCAACCAGTCTATATTAGCAGCAGACACAGTACAGTACGGTAGTCCACGGCTGTAGCTACCTCTGTGTCGGCACTGGGCAGTCCGTCCATAATTGTATACCACCTACCCGTGGTTTTTTTTTCTTTCTTCTTTATACATACATACTACTACTACTACATCTCTTTATCAACCAGTCTATATTAGCAGCAGACACAGTACAGTACGGTAGTCCACGGCTGTAGCTACCTCTGTGTCGGCACTGGGCAGTCCGTCCATAATTGTATACCACCTACCCGTGGTTTTTTTTTCTTTCTTCTTTATACATACATACTACTACTACTACATCTCTTTATCAACCAGTCTATATTAGCAGCAGACACAGTACAGTACGGTAGTCCACGGCTGTAGCTACCTCTGTGTCGGCACTGGGCAGTCCGTCCATAATTGTATACCACCTACCCGTGGTTTTTTTTTCTTTCTTCTTTATACATACATACTACTACTACTACATCTCTTTATCAACCAGTCTATATTAGCAGCAGACACAGTACAGTACGGTAGTCCACGGCTGTAGCTACCTCTGTGTCGGCACTGGGCAGTCCATCCATAATTGTATACTAGTATCCATCCATCTCCATTGTTTACCTGAGGTGCCTTTTAGTTGTGCCTATTAAAATATGGAGAACAAAAATGTTGAGGTTCCAAAATTAGGGAAAGATCAAGATCCACTTCCACCTCGTGCTGAAGCTGCTGCCACTAGTCATGGCCGAGACGATGAAATGCCAGCAACGTCGTCTGCCAAGGCCGATGCCCAATGTCATAGTACAGAGCATGTCAAATCCAAAACACCAAATATCAGTAAAAAAAGGACTCCAAAACCTAAAATAAAATTGTCGGAGGAGAAGCGTAAACTTGCCAATATGCCATTTACCACACGGAGTGGCAAGGAACGGCTGAGGCCCTGGCCTATGTTCATGGCTAGTGGTTCAGCTTCACATGAGGATGGAGGCACTCAGCCTCTCGCTAGAAAAATGAAAAGACTCAAGCTGGCAAAAGCAGTAGCACCGCAAAGAACTGTGCGTTCTTCGAAATCCCAAATCCACAAGGAGAGTCCAATTGTGTCGGTTGCGATGCCTGACCTTCCCAACACTGGACGTGAAGAGCATGCGCCTTCCACCATTTGCACGCCCCCTGCAAGTGCTGGAAGGAGCACCCGCAGTCCAGTTCCTGATAGTCAAATTGAAGATGTCAGTGTTGAAGTACACCAGGATGAGGAGGATATGGGTGTTGCTGGCGCTGGGGAGGAAATTGACCAGGAGGATTCTGATGGTGAGGTGGTTTGTTTAAGTCAGGCACCCGGGGAGACACCTGTTGTCCGTGGGAGGAATAGGGCCGTTGACATGCCTGGTGAAAATACCAAAAAAATCAG